>NW_005434643.1:92076-144834 GCF_000315625.1 Guillardia theta CCMP2712 | reverse complement strand
GGCGGGAACATTTGGAGGAGAGGGAGAGGAATGGCTCGTAACACAGCCATGATGATCAAGATTGCTGATGATTGTGATGTGCAGATAAATCTCGAGGATATGAAACAGCAGCTTCCAAGATCAGAATGAGGGTTAGAAGATTCTCTTGTAAGGGATGCAATGACAAAGGTGGTCAGACGATTGTCTTGTTGTTTGACCTTCTCGTGTTCTACACCGGCATGTTTTCCGTTGCAAGATCGCTGTACAAGCATTCAAGCAGCTCCAAAAGAGTTTGTCTCCTGCTGGGTTTGCTTTCTCCCGGGCTTATTCTCATCGACCATGGGCACTTCCAGTTCAACAGCATCTGTCGGCACGCTCCCTACCGTGTGGACTGACAGTAACATGCGCTCGTTCAGGTCTTGGGCTGACCGCCTGGTCGATCGCCTTCCTAGTGAGCGGGGAGGAGAAGAAGAGGAGGAGCAAGTCGGGATCGCAGATCACCTCCGACGACATGCTCGGAAGTGCCCTGTGAGTGCCACAACTCTCGATCTCGAGATCGAGCTGAAAAACGTCAGCCCGATGGTTCTGTCGATGAGAATTTTGCGGCGATTCTGCCTTGTGATGGCTTTAACATTGGACATTCACGTCTGATTTTAACTTTGACGTTTGACGTTGACCTTGACTTTTGCAGGTTCTGTTGCTCACTTTGCTTCAAGCAGATCGCCCTCTACTACTCACCCGTGAAGCTTCAAAGTGACGGCACAAGGAGCTTTTTGACACGCAGCATGGCAGGCCATGTTCTTCTACCTTCTCGGAAGGTGTCTCCAGTCAAAGAGGCTGCACACTATTGCCTTTGACATCGCAAAACTTGGTGAGAACAACATGAAATCACCTCAACGCCCTCTCATCTACCTGCCCCCCTGTATGATTTCTTGGTTTCTACCCGCAGGAGCTACGGTCATCGTCACCTTTGCTATCTGCTTCTTCCCGTGGGTCTTGTCGGTCGAGAGCACCTTACAAGTGAGTCCAGTCAGACAGCCAGGGAGAAGGCACGAGGCTCTGAGCGACTTCAGGTCATACACAGGATCTTCCCCATCAAGAGAGGGCTGTTCGAAGACAAAGTTGCCAATTTTTGGTGCTTGAAACACTCCATTCCGATCACTCCTCCCTCCACTTTCCCTCCCTCCCTCCCTCCCTCCCTCCCTCCCTCCCTCCCTCCCTCCCTCCTTTTCTTCTTCTCCTGATCTCATTGAGCAGGTGTGCCTCCGCCCCTCTGCTCCGCTGGAAAACGAGATTCTCCTCCAATCAAGTTCGTCGACCCTCCTCTCGCCCCTCCTCCGCACATGAACCTAGATCTCCCTCCCATCTATCCTGCCCTTCTCTGCTCTCTCCTTCTCACTCCCCAGCTGATCTCCCTCTCCTCTCCTCGCTGTGATTCTCTTCTTCTCCAGCTCGTGACGCTCAGCATGTTTGCTACCATCTTGGGTTTCATTCCTGCAGGTCAGCAGCGATCAGTGCAAGGTAACAGAAGGTCAGGTAGTGACTGTATCAAACAGCGATCGTCCTCCTCAGATCACCAACGTCAAAGAACTTCCTGATGGGATTGCTGACTTCCTCCCTTGCGTTCTTCTTGTTTGCGTACCAGGTACACTCACGACCCTGATCTCAACTGCCATTCCCTTCCTCCCATTTTCTCGCTTGACAACTCGCCACAGGTCCATGAGAAATCGATTCTCTTTCCTCTCCTCCCTCTCCATCTGGTATCGCATCAATCCGACCTCAACGCCAAGTGCTTGACAGCTGACAGCTCGCCATGTCTGATCAAGTTCTCGCCTTGCTCACTCCTCTCTTCACCCATTTTGCAATTGTCGGAATGTTTCCGCTACTCCTCAGGTGCATCAACCAGCCGACATGAGGGCAGAGTCGTTCACCGTGCTGATCAAGACTGCTCCGGTGCAGGGATGGCCTTCTCCAACCATATCTTGTAATGCTGGCGCTTTCCTGGATGTTGATCTTCTACATCCACAACCAAGTGCAACCTCTCCAGGTTCAACTCTCTTTCTCTTGTTCCCCACCGATGGAAGCTTGCCAGATGTCAAGGTTGATGAAAACATGTGCAATAGTCGTTTATGCAGGGTGAGACGTTTTCTTCATCACTGCCATCTCATCAAAAGACCGACAGGAGCATTGGCGTCACCCTCGTTCTGCATGCTTTGGAATTCTCGGTTCGCAAACCTTTGACAACACCAAAGGGCATGACACGTGCTAGATCAAGCCACCACAACGATATCCTGACCTCCACGTCTTGCTATTGATGATCATGTGAGGAATTATGTCGTTTTCGTTCACTGAGATGTTTCAAGGTGTGCGGGTGTGAACATCGTAAGTCTCGTCACAATACAAATCTCAATGCTCTTTCAGTAAGAGAAAACGATCAAAAATCGATCTCTTCATTAATTGTCAGTAGCAGGACAAAAACAGCGGAAGCTCTCAAGCAGAGCTGAGTTACAACTCGACGCGAGATGATGAAGAATTCAGGAAAAAGAACATCGCCGCAGACATGGCAAGAAAGAATAAGACTCCAATCATCACAACAGGCAGATTCCTCTCGGACATCTTCGGGAACGGCGCAGACACCGTTGTTTCAACATCGAGGTCCCCCGCCGTCACAGCAGCAACTTCCTCCTCCAACTTCACTTCCTCCTTACTCTCCTCCCTCCTCTCCTCGACCTGGTTCTCCTCGGTGGCCTTTTCTTTCTTCTCCTCGGCCTTCATTTCCATGGGCTTCGTCACGCTCTTCCTGCTCCGGGAGCGGGTCACAGGTCCAGGACTGGCCAGGATTGGAGAGTCGCTCTTGGAGGAGACGGAAGGAGGAGGGGCTGGCGCTGTTTCTGCGACTGGAGCTGGTGCTGGAACATCTACTGGAGCTGCAGCGGCAGCCTTTGCCCTGGAGCGAGTTGGAGTCTTGGTGGGCTGAGGATGCGAATCAACGACGTTCTCCTGGTCCTCCTGCTCGGCCTTCTTCGTGGAGGGAGTCTTGCGGGAGGAACGGGTCTTCCTGCTTTCTCCCAGGGACAGCTCGATGGAGGAGAGATCTTTAGGAGAGCAGGCATTGATCTCGTTGCTCACGTCGTCCCACTGCGTGTCGTCCTTGACCTCGAGGAGGAGGTCCGGGTTCTTGGCAGAGGGATAGTTGTTCTTGCCCGGGCTGCAGAGTAATCTCTTTCCCTTTCCTCCTGGCGATGGAGACGGTGAGCGCATGAGCATTGCTGCAGGAAGGGAGGGCATTACAAGTGGTTTCAATTGTGTTACCTGATTTCATGATGTTGGTCTCATCAGCAGTTGCGTTGATCTCACTCTCAACATCGCCGAAAGGGACTCTCTTCCTTGGTGTTCTCTTGAGCATCTGGAAGAATGTCAGGTGGAAGTCACCGAGGAACGAGGAATCGCATGGAGACTTGAAAAGAGAAGGGATTTCAGAAGGTGTGGGGAGTGTTTGAGCAGTGGAATATGACGTAGGAAATATAACGTATAAAGAAAGGAGGGTGAGAGGCTGAAAGGGGTCTGTGAGTATAAGAGGGGGAATCCAACATCAGATAATGAAAGCAGAAAGATGTCAGAATGTCATGGGCTCCTGAAGTGCACTACAACCATGTGCTAGCATAGCTATAAGATGAAATTTGAAAGAAAGGAAAAGAGCGACTGAGAAGAAGAAGATTGATGACAGAGGGGGGAGAGGACGAGAGGACGAGAGGACGAGAGGACGAGAAAAGGGCTTGGCACGATGAATGTTCGGCATGCCAGCATAGAATGCATGTACGGCTGTGTCTGCGGCAGGGGGTGCAGGAGCTGGTTGATGGTTCAAATTTCAGACCGTTGAAAGGGGGGGAGACACACAAAGGGGGTGGACGGGAGGCCGAGGAGGGGTAGTCAATAGGTAATGCAGAATATGGTGTAGCAAGGCTCTCTGAAGTTATAAGTAGAGCAATAGGTAAAATCGATCAAGATACCGGGATCGGGAAAGAACATGAGGAGGGTGGGGTTGTAAGTTTAAATTTGCCCGTCCTCACGAGGCCGGCCACCAACTTGTTTGCCTGAAGAAGCAGCAGTGAACGGCTGACTCAGTGACTCGGAGTCACGCCGGCCGCACCCGGAGTCCGGGCCGGGCCCCGGGCCGCCGCCGCCGCCTCGGAGCCTCAGTGCCAACGGTCTGCCGCGCCGTGACTCGTTCGCTGGGCGGCCAGGCTCGGAGCCTAAGCCGCTGTCCGATCCGATGTCGGATCGGACTCGGAGGCTCTCGGACCCTGAGCCCGAGTCACGGCGGCGTGCCGGCCGGGCCCGGGCGGCCCCTGACTGGCAGCCCGGCCGCTGACCGTACAGTGAGCCTAGGACTCGTGACAGTAGTACTACGCCGGGTTATCATTGTTCAGCAGGGTCAAGCCTCCTCGACGAGTCTCCTGATTGTCCTCGTACATATTTTTCACTTCACTTTGTGTAAAGGTTCAGAAGCCTCAGTTGAACTTGTATACCGCGCGCCCCTGCGGTGTCGGACCCGGACATTTGACGCCGGGCCCGGCTTGAAGTTTCTCTGGCAACTTTTCAGCGGCTACTCTCCTGATTGTCACGGTCCTCATACTGATTTTTAACTTAACTTTGAGGAAAAGAATAAGCGGTTCATCAAGAGCCCGGTCAGCCGCGGCGGCCGGGACCGAGTCGGACTCAGTGACTGTGACTTGGAGCGCGTGATCAGCGGCACGGGACCCATTGTTGATTTTAGACCGGTGCAAACGGCAGCTCCTTCCGGGGCCCGCGTGACCAAGCGTCGTGTTTTGAGTTGTTTCGTTTACTCCTCCCGCTTTACGCCCTGTCATGGGATATGCCGCCTGCCGGTGCAGATATGGAATAAACCCACGGTCCGGCTATTTCATCAAGGTCAGACGCTGTATCCTCGCACGCAAAAAAGCTTGCTCCCATTTCCTTGTCCATCATCCTTCTTCTCTGAAACATCCCTGGCCTCAGCACCGACCATGTCCCGAACCATTATTGTACGAGGAAGAGCTGGCTCAAGGAAGGGAACCCCAGGAAGGCGCGTAGAACTCACGCTGAACAAGCTAGAGGCATTCTACGACTTCCGTCAAGAAGACGCCGCAAGCCTTCTGGTACTGCTATTTCTGCTCCCAATGTTGTCAGTAGTCTGCCTCAACCTCTCTTGCCGTTCAAGACTTGACCTCAATGCCGTACTAAAACGCTGACACGTACTCGCTCGTGCAGGGGATCTCTCTCACAAGCCTCAAGAGCGCATGCCGGCAGCTGGGGCTGAAGCGATGGCCGTACACAAGATTCAAGCTCGAGGGTGTTGCGAGAACGCATTCAAGCATCCAGCCATCGACATTGAAGCAGGCGGTAGAGCTGACGGGAACTTGTGAAGGCCATAGCAAGACTGATGAAAGGACACACGATGATTCATCTACTCTCTGGTCTTCTTCCCTCGAAGTGGCTCAGTCGTCAAAAGCACTTCATGCTCACAACCTTCCAATCCAACCGATGGGGGAAACCTCAGACCCTGCCTCCTCCTCCAATGGTATGCTCGTTCCTTTGACGGCCAGCGCAACGCCAGAGGAGCTAAGAATTCTTGGAGAATGGGACGAAGAGCACCGGGAGCTTCTAGTCAACAACGAGTGGCTTGACTGGTTTCTCAGCTCTGACGATTCAACAGACATGAGCTCCCTCCCGTGACGATATTCGACATTCACTTTGATGAGACTTGCGCACCTTGAAGCATGAATGAACGATCTCGGACACTCCCTGGAGGCAGAAGAAGTTCGAATGTCTCGACCAAAGCGGCTGCGCTCTAAAGGCTCAGACAGTCTCACTATCTAGCGCTGGCTGCGCCTCCTGGTGTTCTGACGCCAGTTGTCGGTCGGCCTGAGAGAGCAAAAGAACTTGAGGCTCCGACTTCATCGAAGCTATAGCAAGAACTTGCAACTTTGAAACTGATTTGACTGGGTCACGCCGTCACGGTGCTGAGACTCAAAAGTAAACAAGTACTGGCTTGAAAGTAACCTGTACTGGCATGAAAGTAAACCTGTATGGAAAGTAAAGCTGTACTGAAGCTAGTAGCAAGTAGACTTGAATCAAAGTCAACTGTGATACTTTCAAGTAACTGCGGTGGAGAGCATACTCTGAAGTACCGTCCAGCGAAGCTTGCGATCATGGCAAAGGATGTATGCCCAACTGTCGGAACCTTGAGACGGGCCGTTTGGAAGATCCTGGTGAGCCTAGAAGAATGCTGTTGAAACTCGAGACAAGAGAATCCTTCATTACAACTTTGTTAGTTCGAACTGATCCTCCCTGCCTCCCTCTCCGCCTCCGGCCCTGCCCGCGTTCCTCTCCTATGTGTTCCTTCATCTCGATTCTCTTGCCGCTCCATTTCGAGGTCGTTATGCCCAAGTTACGATGGAAAGCAGCTGAGCGAAAAGATGTCAGTGGAAGGCCCGTAGTATCACGACCAGTCCAACTGGACCAAAAACCAGGAAATTGATCAGAAATGTTTCAAGGAACGTGCATTTCCCCTTTTCTTATCGCCATCTCTAAGCTCAGACCAGCGAGCTCCTTTGCAGGCATCTGACAACCCATTAAAATTTCGCATGCACATCTGAGAAGTCGACATGATCTGAAAAAAGAATGTGTCTCTGGTTGCATTCGGCTTGTAAATCACTATCAAGTTTCAGAGATTATGAGATTGGGATTCGGCAAGAAACTCACATGGTCCTGTGCCACACTGAGTACCGAGAATGTAAGGCGATTGATTGGTTAGCCTGGCAAATCTACTGATCATTGCTGTGGTACAATTTATTTTGATTCACAATGCAGATTCTGAATTCATTCTTGTTTGCTCCCTTGTTTGTTAGCCAAAGTTGCCTCTTTACGCTCCCCATCAAATTGATGCAACAGAAGATTCACCAGTGTCATCGGCTGCTGGTCAGTCGGGCGGCTCGACAACACAGTGTGATTTCTGGACTGGCTCTCTCTCGTGAAACTGCATCCTCCCATTGTCTCATGTCGTTTTTCCCGATCACCAATAGGCTGAATAGTCCCTGGTGTATCCTGTGCTCTCCGTATGAGAATTTCAGCCTGGAATCGCTTAGCGAGGAGGCTTTGTACATTTTTGTCTTGTAATTCGCTGAATGCTTGTGGTTTACCATCTTTTGGTGATTGCAACTAGGAACAGCTTGATCCCATGTTTCTCAGATAGAGTGCACGTTTATGGTGGTCTCGATGATCCAAACCATTCAGAAATGAGTGCACGTCTGCGGCAACGCCATGGCACTTGCTCCTTGTGCTGTGAAACAGTTTACACCATCATGCGAACTGCAGTACAGATGTCCGTCTTTGTAGTGGACTCATAACATTGAATGATTATAGTATATCAGGCTGATATCACTCCGTCACTCACTCGGTCATCCAAACACGCCATAAGTACTGCCTACGGTACACTTCAGTGCAGAAAAACTATGAATTTCCGATCAGTCAGAGGACTATACTGATATCTATTGGACGGTGCGGCAGCCTCATCGCGACCGTACTGAGATCACCGGACTCTGTGACTGAACCTTTCAAGTTGTCCATAGCTCTAACCTACTGCGCACAGGACCATTCCCCTGCGCCATGCCAGCGAAGTCGCTGTGGCCGTCGCCGAAGGAATGAGACGCATACCGGAACGCACCTGCGATGATGGCAGTGAAGGACAGGGAGGCCTTGAGTTGACGAAAGATCCTGGACCACGTGCGTTTACAAGTCGGATCACCTGAGACGTCCTGCGAGGCCGAGAGACACTGATGAGGGTACTGAGACGGCATTGCACTTCTCATGCGCATCAGTCCATCATAGTACCGGGCTGCGGTGCCTCAGCGCAGGTTGCCATGTATGTAGTCCCCCAGGATGACGGAGAAGATGGTGGCATTTATCGCCGTGCAGCAGGAGGTCAACCGGCAATCCATGAAGAAACTTATTACGGTCAGTGACAGCCACCAAGCTGATGCGCTGCTGCAACCTTAAAGGTGTGAGGGGGCGGGCCCGCGGCCATGTCGGGTCTGAGAATCGAACTCTGGTTGCCACGGCCACAACGTGGAGCACTGAGCTAACAGTCTGCCATCACTACTGCCCATAGCCTCCGGGTCACTAGTAGTGACCGGACGAGCGGCCCTCGGCCCCCGGCCGGCGACCAGCCGGACTCCAGGTCACCAGTGTCCGATCACCGATCACGCCGGGTCAGGGTTGGCCGCACAGCCTGACTCGATTCGACTTTAGTCAAAGTTGAGTTAAATCAGGCTCCACCGCTAGTAGTGACCAGAATACTAGTACTACCGTTGACCAGTATAAACTTTAGTATGCTAGTCCGTTTACAGTCCGAAACCTGCATAACGAACTTGGAAAAGATCTCTGAAATATTGAAATAACATCCCAACATTACAGGACGATGCCTGAGAGATTTCGTGAGACTTGGCAAGTGGACCGGTAGCTGGGGTATACCACCCACCCCTTCAGAAACAGTTGTGCTGTACCTCTGCCAGCCCTCTACATCCTCTCGCTCGCTGACTCAACCTCCTCTGATACGTAGTTGTGTCATCACATCCAAGCAACCTGTAATGCCCGCAATGATTGGGAAAGCAACGTCAACAGCAGGAGGATGGCTCATGTTCGTCATCCTGACGTCGCTTGCACTCAATGTCGATGCATGGTGGAAGATGACATATCAGAGCTGCAACAGCCATGCTGACTGCAAGTACAACAATGTGAGGAAAACCTTCGGTGACTACCGAGAAACTTGGGACCCTAGCACGGATCCATCAGGCGATTGTAATGGTTGCGTCCATTGCGGTTGCGATGCATGCAATTTCAACATTTGCTTTGGCTGGAAGGGGAACTGTTACCTATACGGTCATTACAGCTACCTCGACATCAAAGAGGGCTGGTTTTGTGACACACGAGCCCCCCCCATGTGCGATCCTGGATGGTACTCTAGCACTGGAAGAGGGAACGGCAGTGTCTTGATCATGGGACAAGCTCCTCCTGGATGCCAGCAATGCTCAGCAGGTGCGATGATAGCAATCATATCGGATGTGTATATTTAATCTGAACTTGCTCATGCTCATGGAATAGGCAAGTACAGCGGTTCAGGGCAGACCGAGTGCACTCCTTGTCCTGCAGGAACCTATTCCAACGAAGAGGGAGCTACGTCTTGCACTCCCTGCCCTCCAGGAACTGCATCCAACCTGACTGGTCTTGTGCGCTGCCCTTCATGCCCTACAAGCGCGATGAATTCGAGTGCTGCCAATGTCACCGGAGCTGTGACGTGTGGAGAATGTCCAGGTAATGCATGTTTCAGCTGATTGCCGAGTTGAAACCCTGAGTGTTGCATCTGTGACGAGTGCAGTTGGCATGGAGCGTACCCTGTTGAGGAACTATTCCTGGTCGGCTTGCATTCCTTCATTGCCACATGAGTGTAGCTTGGATTCCACGTGGGAGGAAATCATTCGACACTCTGCGGACTCTGTTCATCCCCAGCCATTTTTTTTCGTTTCCGGTAAGACATGTCGCTGCTGAAATGCTGTGTATATCAAGACTCTGTGATGGTAATCTAATGAAGCCATACAACATTCTGAAGTCG
Source organism: Guillardia theta CCMP2712 (assembly GCF_000315625.1). NCBI lineage: Eukaryota > Cryptophyceae > Pyrenomonadales > Geminigeraceae > Guillardia > Guillardia theta. The sequence goes on along the minus strand of NW_005434643.1, from coordinate 135,185 downwards.
GCAAGCACAGGTGGTCTTGGAGATCTGATGATTGCCAACTTCGAAGAAGTTTGGGTATGTCAGTACAATCATTCCTGCACGCAAGGCACAATGTGGCATCAAACAACACTGTTGCAAGGGGACATTTCTCCCACGACAAGTGTAGAGGTGAGTGAAGCATGACAATCATATCGGAACGCTGAAACATTCTTTTGGCCTTGTTCCCGCCCGTAGAACAATCAGGCGAGCCCGATCGGTACGGGGCCGAGCATGGATGCCTTCTGTTTCATTTACAACGAGCAAACGTAGGCTTCTTGTTATCATTCTCTATCACCTTGTTCTCATTCCTGATTGACTCAGCCACAAGTTTCGACCCTGGGGCCCCATGTCAACTTTGGGCCTTAAAAAGCCATTGTCCGGCGAGTCAACTTGAAGGTCGGGGGCCCGGCCGGCGCACTGCAGGGATGGCTCGCCGTGACGCGCGGCTGGCACGCCGGTACGGTCATCGGGCCGGACGAGAGGGGCCTCGGCCAGTGAGTGCACTAATGATTTCACCGTCGTGGCAAGTCTACTAGTAGCCTAGTAGTTCGCGGCGGCGGCGGCTCCGAGCCGGCCCCGGGCCGCCAGCGTTATATTCCGACAAAACTTGAAACTAGTACCAACTTGACGGCGCGGCAAAAATCACACGGCGGCCCGGCGGCCGGGCGCCCGCCGTGACCGGGTCCGGGCTGCCCCGGGCAAAGGCGGCCCGGTGCCACGGTGCGGCCGCCGCATCCGGGCCGGGCCCCAGCCCCCGGCCCGGCTCAGCGGCGCCGAGCACACTGACACGCCGCCGCCGGTGACGGTCCAACTTGAAAGCCCCCCCGGCCGCGCGGCGACTGACCACTGAGTGACGCCGGGTCCGGGGGGTCACGGGCGACTCGGCCCGGGCTGATTGCGCGGACCGTCACGGCGTACCGTGACGCCGGCGTGCCCGGCCCGGCCGGCGCGCCGCCCGAGTCCCGGCCGGCGGCCCGGGCCGGGCAGTCACACTGCCAGGCTGTCCGGTCCGACCGGTCACTCCCCGGCCGGGGCCAGTCGGGCTCAGTAAACACTACTGACGGACTCGTACTGATCTTTAACTTTGAGTAAAGAAGACACGGTCAAGTCGATGGTGGGAGAAGAATGGAGCGGGGGGCGCGCTCGAGGCGTCTTCTACTACCCCAACACACCTCCCGATGCCGTCTATCACGTCCTCAACTACCCCCTCAATGTTGTGCTGGCTGCCCTGTGGCTCCTTGCAATATCAAGAGACAACCACAGGATGGCCGTGATTTCTTGGGCCCTGGCGCTTTTGTTGCCCTTGTCTTCGGCTGCGAGACCTTGTGGTTGAAACAAGCATGAGCGTCGACAGATTTCTCAGCATCCAGTCATCTCCTCCTGATCAAGGGCTGCTACACATTCTCTTCCACCGTGTCCAAGTTGTCGTCGCATTCCTCGATGATCTGCTCTGCATCCAGTTCTCGTTGTCTTTCTGCCAAGTGTATCACAAACAGACGATGCGGAGCGAGAGGATCTTCTTGCCTGCGTCTATGCTCATGCTAGTGAAACCAACGCTAGCTGGAGATCCACAGGCCTGCATCAGTGTGCTGATGACCTCTGCGAAACCAGCGCTCCGCCGCTTCGGCGACTGTACGGAAAGTCAAGGTCGGAGAAGTGAGGAGGCAATGCTGAGTTAGATTCACCTGGAGTGCTACTTGAATAGCATTGTCTCCCTCGTTGTCCCTCAGATAAATCTGCATATTGGTTGACAAGGCATGCAAGAGGTGAAGCAGAAACGTACGTTGGCCGCATGATCGATGAGTCGACGACAGGCGCGAACTTTCCCGTAAATGGCGGCATAATGCAATGCTGTACGTCCTGCAGTGAGACACCTGTCACCCGGACTGCACTTGAGCGCCAGCAGTCAATGCATGCACCGCAATCATCTGGGTCGTCAACCCTACTTCCGCATTGGAGCAGCTTCGTGATAACGGAGACGTGGTCCTGACCGAAATATTCATGAGGCTTCGGAGGATCGGAAGAGAGTTTTACCTCTTGAGCAGCAATGTGCAGCGGTGTAGCGCCTATGGATGGTTCTCGAGCTCGGACATCAGCCCCGCAGTACAAGAGGAAATCGATCTGCCCACAGCTCACTTCAGAACACGGGAGCAGAGCATTCTGAAGGAACCATGTTTCTGTCAGCTTTCTGCACGACGGTGTGTAATGGTGTGGTCGAGGATACTCTGAAAACACATGTTAGAAAGTCTCCTCCCACTCCTCGCACCCCAAACTCATCACCCCAATGAGAGGTTGGCTCCATGTTTGATCAACACTTCCATGATTTCGAAGTTGCCCATTCTGGTGGCCAAATTTAGAGCCGAGTTATGATCCCTGGTTGTGAACGCACGTTGTCAGGCTAGAGCGTCCACAAGTGACAAGTATCACGTTGCGAAGTTAACGTCCGCCCCAGAGTCTATTGCGCGAAAAACTCTTTCCATGTCTTCATCACCACACGCATCCAGCAGCTCTCTTGACTGTTCCACCAAATCTCGTGAGATCTCGCGATCAATCGTCCAGACATCCTACCTGTCGCTCTATCTCGGCATTGCTGTCGTCTTCAGAGTCGTCTGTGTAGTTCTCGTTACCCCTCACGACTTGTGGGAGGCTAGGAAACGAAAAATTCTTAAATTTCATGTGATTAGCATTGCCCCATTGAAGATTAACACGGATCTTCACCGATGCATTCCATCCAACTTCACTTTCGTTGTCGCCGAAAAGGGTGGGATTACTTCGTGACAGTCAGGATCTGGTTCAAGGAATGACAGACAAGCATTACAAGGCTTCCTCGGTCAGTCTTACTGCGTACGCTGTCTCATTGGAAGCTACTTCTGTGCAATTTTCGGCATTGAAGGGACCATCCTATTTTCCAAAACGTCACCACATGAGCGAGTAACCGGGCAGGTACATCGAAGAGGAAAGCTTTCCCCGGATCGATATCATACGTCTCATACGAAAACATATTAGGATCTGACATGTTCAACTTCTCATATGTGCATTGAAGTTTTGAAGATTCTTCTTCAATCTGGAGGTGGTTTCAGCAACTTTTTAACACATTGAGTGTAAAATTGGAACACCTTCTTGCTCTTCTTTGTATTATGATGTTGCTTCTGCTGCTTCTCTGCAAATTTGGAAGAGTGATCTTGCTAAAAAGCATGATAGTATTGAAATGGACCATAGAGAAGCGGTCCGAAACCTCTCAAGCGAAGTGTTTGTACACTCCTTCGAGAGGTCCTGGTGGGATTACCTGAACGTGGGGTTCAGTCTATCAGATCGTGTGGCGGGAATACAAACCAGTGCGAGCATGTGAGGCCCATGTTTGAATTGGTGCGCTGTTGTTCACAAATACGAAGAGCAGAACTAGCTTGACTGCTTTCAGGCCCTGACTTCGACTGGGGGAGCTGGAGTTGAGAACCATGGGATGTTGGTTGACCCTTTCTCTCGAGATGTTGCCCGTGACGTTACAAATCAATACACCTTCAGTGCCATGTATTCTTCTCCTCTCGCTGCTGCTGCTGCTGCTCTCCGTCCGTCCGTCCGTCCGTCCATCCTATCTGCCATCAAGGAACTTGAGGCTCATCTCGCCGTGCACTCTGCAGGTGGGGTGGATCTGAATTGAGGGGTGGGGGGTCAGAATTTGACCACTGACAGGGTACTTTTTCATGGAGGATTGTTCAAGATGATGGGGGTAATAAAATCATATGGAGGGGTAGTGATTTTCTTGGGGGTGAGGTAGTAAGGTAAGAAAAGGGTGGGGCGTGTGGGGGCGTGCTAAAGATGAGGGTAGTATGTGGTAAATGGAGGGGTGGGAGGGTCCGGGTGGGAGAGTTTGATTTTGATGGGGAAATTTGAAGGTGACATGGGATTGGGAGAGAACAGTCAGGTCAGGGATGTGAAGGATAGGAGGATCATGTTGATAGTTGTTTGATGATGGAGAAGATGAAGCAAGACATGAACAAGAACATGAACAAGAACATGAAAGAGGACGATCACGAGGATCCTCGATTGTTGGTGAATGATACATGCTAGATTCGTGGAGGATCAAAAATGTGCAGAATGGAAGAAGAGATTAAGAGAGGAGAGAGCGAGAGAGAAGGAGAGAGAGAGAGAGAGAGAGAGAGAGAGAGAGAGAGAGAGAGAGAGAGAGAGAGAGAGAGAGAGATGTACATCTCGTTCTTGATGCGATTCTTAAAACCTTGAAGCAGATATTCGGAATCCTCCAAGTAGCATTCGAGATCTTTTTGGGGAAGACTTGTCCTCAAGCTACCAGCCAAGGATGAATTAGGAGAGTTGGAGTCTGCAGCTACCTTTACGAGACACTGAAGACATTGCTTGAATCAACTTCCCGATGATGAGTAAGTCTATGGGGACTCCTCGTTGCCTGTAGCCTGACAAACTGCCAGTGCGATACTTTTGGTTGTGCATGCTGTGCATTGCTTTAGATCCTGCTGCTTGTCAGATGGAATCAAGGAATAGGTATCACGCTTGTGTTGCTCTATGCCGAGATGGTGACGCAGCAATGGTTGAACCAGTCTGATGACGAATTCCGACGGCGTGTGGGAGAAATCTGCAAACACCGAATCTCCGCACAAAGGAGGTCAGGAGGTCAAACTTTTCTCAGCTACAGAGGTGCCGTTGTCCCTGTGCTGTGGAGCTCCATGGTGTCCTCATCGCTCCCGTACAGGCTGGGGCTCCGCTTCCTGCTGCGCTGATGATCTGGGATATGATCAAGAAAGTGAGATCGAGCTCCCGTTGGCTCGATGGAGCTAACGGCCTGGCAGGACCATGATGACACGCTTGCTGTTGCGGCAACAGATGTCACGGCTGCCAACAGATGGCTGTGTGAGATTGCCGGAGGCAAGCAGGTCAACGAGGCAGAGTGCAGGTTTGCTCCACATGCCAGATCCCGTTGTAGCTGACGTGCTGCCGTTCGCTCGAAAGCGTGCCCTGGGTCTTTCAATTCAGGTAGGGGGTGCTCTTGGAATGGCTGGGATGATGCATTCGCAGGAGCGAAGAAGCCTTCGACTCTGTGAAGTCTCACAAGGTCGCGCTCAAGAGGTGATGTGTCATTCCGGCCATGAGGTCTCTGCCCTGTCGCTGCTTCCTGACTTGCTGCTCTTAGTGTCTTCCGAACCCCCCGGGTGTTGAACATTCCTGGGCCTAGGGGGACTATCCAGCTGGTGTCGCTGGTAAGCAAATGGTGGCGAAGAGGAGTACCCTGACAGAGCTTCATAGGGCATGACGGACAAGTTCGGAGAGATGGACTTCGAGGTGACGCTGTGTCCAAGTTGCAGATGATGGATGTTGTGTTGTAGCCTGTCATGTTGTGTGATGTGATGGGAAGCGGCTCTGATGTTCAGCATCTGATACCTTGGTTGCAGTGGAATCGGATGTCCGCCATGGTACAGGTGTGATGGCGGGGAAGAGGAAGCCTGGGGGGGAGGGAGAAAGGGGAGGAGGAAAGGAGAGTAGGAGGAGTGTCAACAAGATCCTTGCAGGCATACATGAGAGCTTTTCTTCCAACTCCTCGCAGCTTGGTTTACATTCTCTGTTCGTCGTGTGAGTGCTGACAACAGGGCAGGTTCAAGTGAACTTCTTTCGCTGGACAGAGCAGCTTCGCTTCAACTGCGACAACGTGATGTTTGTTGTGACCCCACGAGATGTAGACTGAGCTGCCATTGCAGTGTGTTGTGAGGGAGTCGAGGCTCGTAGAAGAAGACGCTCTCATCGAGCAGATCATGGACTTCTGGCATGCAGACTGTGATTCAAGGTCACGCTGGAGATGTGCTGCCTGTTGGTCTGTCTTGCCGTTTGCTTGTTCGTCTGCCGTGTTTTCTGTTTCGAATTACTTGTCTGATATAATTTGAACCTGTGATGGTTGAATTGATTTGCTTCGTCACAGATGTCTTCGAGCGTACGTCCTTGTCGTGGACGACAATGATGTTCAGCACGACGAGGTTTGATCTTGTATCTTGTTGTGCGTAGGTGACAATTTGCAGAAACTCCTCAGACTGCTTTCTACCTCTCTCTGGGACAAGCCCTTTGATGTCATCAAGCAAGTAAGCAGGAGGGGCGCGAAATTCTCTTCACTGAGGATTGCACGGCAGGACTTCAGAAAGCTGTGTGGTTATCCGATACCTGTACGTGCTTGCTACCTGCAACTCTCCCCCATCCCATTCTACCTCTCCCTCCTACAGCCTCCCTTGCTCCTTGACCTCTCTCCACCTGTCTGCTGTAGTTGATTGCATGACATGATTGCTCGTTGCCCTGATCAGGATGACCGGCCCTCTATCATGCAATCCTTCCAACATGGTAGGCTGACTTCCATCTTCTCTGATCCTGACAACCCTCAGCTCTGGCCGTGTTCAAACCTGGAACAAGTGCATCTCAACATCAGAAGTCTTCGTCGAGACGTCAAGAGCACATGTTTTCAGACGTGCAGTACGAGACGCCAGGTTCCATGACATGTCAGACGAGCTTGTCTGTGTTGCTCACATCTGCCCTCTCGCTGCAAGGTTGCACTGTCCTGCGATCGCGGTACAACAAGAAGTTTCGCCAGCACTGGAAGCCCCGCAGCTCGGTCTACACTGCAGGGGAGCAGGCGGTGAGTGGACTTGGCTGGGAGATGCGCGATTGATCTTCCTCGTGTTGCAGCACGTCGACTTCATCAATGGACCAGTCATTCAGGTGCCTCCTGCAAGTAGCTAGTGGCCTCAGTCAAGCAGCTAGTGATGGCAGCGAAGTAGCTAGTCGTGTATGGTGCAGAAGGCAGTCATGTCAGTCCAGCAGCTAGTCATGTCAGCCCAGCAGCTAGTCATGTCAGTCCAACAGCTAGTCATGTCAGCCCAGCAGCTAGTCATGTCAGTCCAGCAGCTAGTCATGTCAGTCCAACAGCTAAATGTTCAGTCTAGTAGCCAGTAATGTTCTCACAGTAGCCTCTTGTCTTTCTCTGTCAACCGATGCTCACTGACGGCAGGCCATGATGAAGGGGTCGGACACGGACCATGCCCTCTTGACGGTCTTGAAGCCTCATCTGTGGGTGGACAGGAACCTGATCGCTGAGCAGGCCTACCGGAGAAAGCTGGGGATGGAGCTGCAGCCCCCGAAGCGGGTGAAGGAGGACAAGGAGGCAGGAGACGCTCTGTGGCTGAGAGGGATGCTCAGGAACTGCTGGATGAGAAGCGAGATCACCTCGACGACCTGCTCGATGCTGTGCTGGAGGTCAGAGGCGACCAACTCGACATCGCTCCTCCCCCTGACGGGATGACAGGCATCTGCCAATGACGCAAGGAGGATCGCATACTACACGTCCTGGGCCACCATCTGTAAGGGCTGCAAGTCTGCCCTGAGACTGCTGACCTTCCGCTATTCCAGTGTCGCACGTCGTCGACAAGTTCTTCTGGCCGGTAGCCGGCGACAGCAGACGATGCTGCTGAGAGAGGCAGGGCGTGCTGACCTCGCTCTCTTCTCCTCCAGGGTCTGTACGTCACAGAAAAGTTTGTTCTCACGATCTCGTTCGCTGCCTCCATCCCCCTTGTCGCCCTTGCCGGTCTGTTTGCCCTGTGCTCCCGATGTCCTAGTCACCCCGAGCTAGTCCTCTGCGGATTTGCGCGCTCGATGATGAGAGGAAGAGGGAGTGAAGAAGGTACCACCGGAGGAGGAGGAGGAGGAGGAGGAGGTCGAGATGGTGGTCGAGGAGGAGAAAGAGGATGGGGAGGGGAGTTGAAGTGATGATGGATCTGATGTGAGCTGTTACAGGAGAAAAGAGGAGGAAAGACAAGGGAGGGGAAGATGCGGTGGAAGAAAAGCAAGAGAAGAGAAGGTCGTCGGCAGGCTCCCCGAAGTTCTCCGATCACTTCGTTGAGAACGCCGTGAAACATGTTGGTCACTGGATGCGAGTGTTGATGCAAGAGGATGGCAATGAGAAGAGAGGAGGAATGAGAACTTTCTTTGATTGCTCTTGTTTGTCAGGAGCTTTCCCGCTACACCAAAGTCAACATGCGACATGTACTCCATGCACTGCCTGCTCGAGCTGACTAGTTGCTTATGAGTATTCTTCTCCTCCCTTCTCTCTCCTCCTCCTCCTCCTCCTCCTCCTCCTCCTCCTCCTCCTCCTCCTCCTCCTCCTCCTCCTCCTCCTCCTCCCTGTATGTTAGTTGGCAGATCAGCACAATATCTTCCTCAGCCCGCAGAAGAACCACAAGTGAGGACTCCCGATCAGCCTCCGACAAAATCTGATGACGTCATCAAACAGGTCCGAAGAGAGTCTCTACAAGTCCTTGAAGAAAGATGTTCTGATCCAGATGCTCTACAACGCTGCTGCAGAACAAGTAGGATCTCTGTGCCCCGTTCTCCCCTCTCCTCCCTCCCTCCTCTCTCCCTGCTCCCTGCTCCCTCTCCCCCACCCCCTCTCCTCCTCCATCGTCCTCCTACTTTCCCTCCTCCTCTCCCATCTGTCGTTTCCCTCTGCCATCTCCAACTCCTTCCCCCGCAGAACCCTGAGATGATCCGAGCCATCTGCTCCTCGCCGACTAGGAAGCATCGCAACTCGGCCGGAGAGATCGTCAGGGACGGCGGCGAGTCGTTGGCAGCAGGTGGCAGCCAGCTCATTTCCAGCTGCTGCCGTTGTGAAACCCTCAAGCAGATGTGAAGCGTCGCAAGACGCAGGTGGAGAAGCTGCTGGAAGGTACAAGAGGGGAGAGGCTGCTGCTGGGAGCTCAACGGTGCTGCTGCTGGCAGGGGCTCCGAAGGAGGAGGAGGTTCACATCGGGTCGGAGAGGAGGGAGAGAGTGAGGATCACCGTCTGCTGCAAGGCTTCGGATCGACGGCTCAAGGATCAGGTGGGTAAAGTTGCCTCCTGCTGGGGTGAGGATGGGACCTGGCAGATTCGCTACGGGGAGAAGTTTGAGGGGAAGCTGGAGAGGTGGAAGAAGGTGGAGCAGGGGAGGGGGTGGGGCTGGCGCTGCTGACCTGAGGGCAGGCGTTCGGGGGGGATGCTCGGTTCTTTGATGGAGGCTACAGGGAGATCACCGGAGACGTGACGTGAGTTGTTGATATTTGAGCGGGAGGAAAGGCAGGGGAAGGAGCAAGTCACAATGATGAGAAGGAGGAGGAGGAGGAGGAGGAGGAGGAGGAGAATTATGGTGATTGTGACAAAGGCCTGCGGATCTCACGATGGAAGACGAGGAGCTGGTGGAGGCGATCAGATTGCATTCATCTGCAGACAAGATGGTGGTAGATGAGGAGGAGGAGGCGATGGAGGAGGAGGATGAGGAGGTCAAGACCACACCTGCACGATCGTCGAAGAGGAAGGTGAGAGGAGGAGCAGGAGCAGGAGCGTGTGCGGGGCTGATGGAATGCAAGGGAACTCAAGGACGCAGCTCGTCGAGGTCGAAGCGAACACCAGCACGGAAGAACTTGATGAGAGGTGCCTTGCCGATGCAGATGTGCCATATTGTGAAACTTCCAGCAAGACGTCAGGATGCAGAAGCGAAAGGAGATCTCGTCGGTGAGGATTGTTTGATGATGACTTGTTCTGCTACTGACCTGGACTTGGAGGAGGAGGAGGAGGAGGAGGAGGATATGGAGATCGAGGAGGACAGGCGATCGAGCAGGAGGATGGTGAGATCGGGCAACTTTCTTCTCCTCACCTTGACATGTTGCAACAGCAAACGAGATCGTCAAGGAAGAAGAACTAATTTCATCAAGTAAAGATGTTATAAGTTATTCGCTCTCGTCTCTTCCTCTCAGCTACCTTCTCCTCTCCTCTCCTCTCCTCTCCTCTCCTCTTACTCCGCTCTTCACACATCCGCTACTTGACTCAGGGAGGAGCTGAAATTGCGCCAGAGCGGCTGCAACGACACGTCAACGTCGGGCCGCTGCTACTCCCTCGCACCTGAAATCTGCGACGTTGGTTTCTTTTTGAATCTTCTTCTCCCTCGAGATGCTGTTGGGCCGTCAGCATTATGACCATGTTACCTCCCCTCCCCTCCCATCCCATCCCATCCCCTCGCCTCCCCTCGCCTCGCCTCGCCTCTCCTCTCCTCTCCTCTCCTCTCCTCTCCTCTCCTATTCCTCTCCTCCCCTCCCCTCCCCTCCCCTCAGTCCTATGTCTCTCCATTCTCTTCACCTCAGCCTTGCAGGTTCAGCCATCATTCCAGCTATCGTCCTCTCCTTCTGTTCAACCAAAACATGTTAGATTGCGGCAAATCACAAGACAAGACAAGAGTAGAGTAGAGTAGATGAGTGGTGATATGCGATCAACTCAGCCCATGTTGAAATAGTGGCTCAAACAAAGTAAGTGGGCAAGGAGAGAGCGGCGAGAAGAGAAGAGAAATAGAGATAGAAGAAGCCAAACAGAGAAGAGAGAGGAGAAAAGGAGACAGTACACAGCAAAGTACGACAGGAAGACAGAGAAAGAGCAGATGAGGGCAACGAGGAGAAGGAGCAGGAGCAGGAGCAGGAGCAGGAGCAGGAGCAGGAGCAGGAGCAGGAGCAGGAGCAGGAGCAGGAGCAGGATCAGGATCAGGATCAGGAGCAGGAGCAGGAGCAGGAGCAGGATCAGGAGCAGGAGCAGGAGCAGGAGCAGGAGCAGGAGCAGGAGCAGGAGCAGGAGCAGGAGCAGGAGAGTTGCCTTGATTCTGTGACTCGGCGAAGTGTTGTCGATGATGATGTTTGCTGCTATCTGACTGACTCGCGACTGCTCGGCGAAAGTCCTGGAAGAGATTTAAGGGGAATGAATGGAGCCCAGGGGAGAGCAGTTGCAGTTGAAATGGGGTGTAAGAAAGAGGTTGGTTCATGAGGAGGAGGAGCAGGAGGAGGAGCAGGAGGAGGAGCAGGAGCAGGAGCACAACGGCTGACCTTCCAACTGCGAAGCTTCCGATGTCTTTGTTGTACGGACGAACTAGTGGTATATGACCGGAGTACCTGGAAAGGAAGGTTTGAGAAAGAAAGATGCTGCTGCTCTTGCCCCTCCTCCACCACCACCACTATCTCTTCCTCCTCCTCCTCCTCCTCCTCCTCCTCCTCCTCCTCCTCCTCCTCCTCCGTTTTCTCCTCCTCCTCCTCCTCCTCCTCCTCCGTTTTCTCCCCCTCCTCCTCCTCGTACCCTGGAATCTTTCCTATGCCGAAGAAGTTTGAAGCCTTTGGCTCAGAGTCAATCAGGGAAGACGAGGAGGGGCAACGCACTTGGAGGTTGATGAAGTCATTGCGAAGAGGAAACCTGTAGCCCTGAGAAGCGAAACTGAGATGAGATGAGACGAGATGAGATGAGATGAGATGAGATGAGATGAGATGAGATGAGATGAGATGAGATGAGATGAGATAAAAATGAGGGGGATAATGGTGACCATCAACATGACGATAATTTTGACCGGCCGAGGAAGGGGAGGACAAGGAGGACAAGGACGAAGAGGAAGAGGAGGAGGAGGACAAGGACGAAGAGGAAGAGGAGGAGGAGGAGAAAACCTGAGCTTTCTTTGGCTCGTAGGGGGATATGTATCCAACTCGAGTTGAGTGGTCAGCATCCGAGCTTGGTTCTGCACTTTTCATGAGTTGCGAACAGATCTTGAGCTGCCGCGTATGGAACGAAAAAGGACAAAGAGAACGAGGACGAGGACGAGGACAAGGACAAGGACAAGGACAAGGACGAGGACAAGGACAAGGACGAGGACGAGGACGAGGACGAGGACGAGGACGAGGACGAGGACGAGGACGAGGACGAGGACGAGGACGAGGACGAGGACGAGGACGAGGACGAGGACGAGGACGAGGACGAGGACGAGGACGGGATTCAGGTAGAGGAAGGAGAGGAAAGGAAGGGGTCAGAGCCAACGAAGAGCGAGGGATAGCAGGAGGAGCACATAAGGTGCACGCGAAGAGGAGCAGAGAGGGAGCAGGACAGAAGGACAGCAGGACAGCAGGGAGGGGGTACGGAACAACTTCGAGTGAACATGTTGAACTGCGAGGACTCTCTTGATCCAGTAGCAGAAAGCTCAAGAGAAGCCTGCGGCAAAGTACCATCAAGATCAAACTCCTCGCCCCCCTCCCGCCCCCCTCCCTCCTCCTCCTCCCAACGCTCATCTCCATCCTGTCCTCCCTTCTCCTCCTCTCGTCGGATCAACCTGCTCCTTCTCTCCTCTCACCCCCCGCCTCCCCCTCCAACATCCTCGTTCCCTCCTACCGCAGCATTGCTCGGAGACGGGATCGCGTTCACAAGAGACATCAATCGCGACATGGATATCTGATCATTCTGCCCCACCTGGTAGCACGGACGTCAGCATCTCCAGTCTCCTGCTCTCCCCCAGCTCCTCACCAGCATCGTGTTCTCCTCAAACAGCGCTTCCACATCCTCGTGCCGGACTCTGGTGAACCCGAGCTCCATCATGCCGGCAAGCACCTGAAATGAAAGAGGAGGGAGAGGGAGAGAACAAGAGTGAGGTCGGATGACTCCTCGTCCTCTTGTGTCCTTGACACATGTGCTACAATGACGAATCTCTGACATCCTCCTCTCCTCTCCTCTCCTCTCCTCTCCTCTCCTCTCCTCTCCTCTCCTCTCCTCTCCTCCTCCTTGCCCCTCACAACCTCCAGGTCACCTTGTCTTTGTCCAGCCACCCCGTCCCGTTCTTGTCGAGCACTGTCATCAACTTGGCTTCCTCCACTCCTTCATCTAGCAAGGAGCGAAGAGCTCGGGGTATGTCCAGCCCGTTCTTCCTTACTCCCTTGCTGAGGTAGGACTCCGACGACGGGACATGCCCTGCGTAGCCAGGGATGCTCCTGAACGCTGTAGCACCCCCTCTCACTACCGCTTCCTCCTCTCTCGCTCTTCCTCCTACCTCGGATCTTGTCCATCCCCAGCTTCACCGGATTGTCGCCAGGGCGGAGCCGCTGGCCCACGCGGGAGACGGGGAGAGTGACCTGTGGGGAGGGTAAGGACCTTGCAGTGAAAGCATAAGGTGCCTTCCTGTCCCGGGACATCTCCGGTGATGTTGATGGACGGGCAGTAGCCCGTGTAGCCCGTGATGTGTGGACTGGTTCCACGTGATAAGAAATCGTCAGGAGGGGAGGAGAGCGAGCAGGAAGAGCAAGAGAAGTGGAGAGGGAGGGAGCTGGAAGTCAGCTGGAGCTGGAGCAGAAAGAAATCATCGGTACCGTCCGTGCATTGCCCCTCCAGAGAAGGTCTCGATGAAGTGGTTAGTGAGCGAAGGGTGGATAATGCTTCTGTCTATCGTCTACCGTACAACATGAGAAAGTCACTGTCAAGGGAGGGAGAGGAAGAGATAAGGAAAAAGGAACCGAGACAGAGACAACGAAGAGACAGAGGAGAAACGAGCACAGAAGGGTTCCAGGCAAAGAGGAGCAGGAGCAGGAGCAGAAGGAGCAGAAGGAGCAGAAGGAGCAGAAGAAGCAGAAGAAGCAGAAGAAGCAGAAGAAGCAGAAGGAGCAGAAGGAGCAGAAGGAGCAGAAGGAGCAGAAGGAGCAGCAGCAGCAGGTTTTTCTTACTTCATCTGCCATATTTTCAACGCTCGACACCCCTCTTTCTCTCAAGGGTGCTTGTCAGTGAAGATGGTGGTAGGGGTGGTTTTGACTTTTTCTTTCTGCACTGGCAGTGACGTACTGATGTTCAGTGACTTAACTTTGAGTAAAGCTAAGTAGACTAAACTGATGTCAGGGTCAAGCCTCCTCGTCTCTCCTGATTGTCCTCGTACTGATCTTCAACTTAACTTTGAGTAAAGGTCGGAAACTTGGCAGACGGCCCAGTGTGCCTTCAAGTTTCGTTCGCCGAAGTTCGGACCGGGCCAGGGGCCCCCGAGGCCCGTTGAAGTTCCGTTCCGAGAGGACTTATGTCCGGGACGGAGTGCGGCCGGCCGCCGGCCCGGCCGGCCCGATCGGACTCCGACGGGAGACTGAGTCTCAGTACGGTCACCCGTCGAGCTGGTCACTTATTAGTTTTTTCAAGTTGTAAGTGTGGGGATGCGGGCTACCAAGCAGTTTGTGAGGTGGGGTCGGGTAATCTGCAGGGTAGGTGGTCACATGGGGTACTGGGGAAACATAGGGGTGTGGAGAAGTACCGGTACTTTTTCATGTCTCTTTCTGTTCTGGAGACGGGTACATCATAGTCTGATTAGTACCCTAGCATTTTGAACTTGGTTGCAAACTGGGGAGGTGTATTGAACACCCAGGGGTGGGGTCGGAATACATGGGGTAGGTGGGTAGGAATATGGGGGTCGTGGATCGGTGCTTTGATGATGGTGCCTCGTCATGGTTGGAAGTGGCAGGGAACGAGGAGCAGGAGCAGGAGCAGGAGCAGGAGCAGGAGCAGGAGCAGGAGCAGGAGCAGGAGCAGGAGCAGGAGCAGGAGCGGGAGCGGGAGCATGAGCAGGAGCAGGAGCAGGGCAGGAGCAGGAGCAGGAACAGGAGCAGGAACAGGAGCAGGGCAGGAGCAGGAGCAGGAGCAGGAGCAGGAGCAGGAGCAGGAGCAGGAGCAGGATCAGGAGCAGGGCAGGAGCAGGAGCGGGATCAGGGCTAGGAGTGGGGATCAAGAGCAGGAGTATGCCAGATTAAAGGTAGTGTGTCAGGATGAGCAGGAGCACACAGAAATTCTCCGTCGAACGAAATTATGTCGGGATTGGTTTTTCAAGTGCAAGTCTATTTTTCAGGTTGAAGAATGAGCAAGGCGATATCTGGAGAGACGTTTTATCATGACACTAGTGCTCGCCCCTGTCATGATCCGTTTTCTCCCAGGGCGAAGTGGAGACTAGAAGGCAGGAGACCGAGTCATGCGCTGACGACTGGAGGCACGAACAAGGAGAGCACAAGAGGAGGGCGTGCTCTAGGGACCACGGATAGTTATATGCTCGGACTCTATCCATGACCCTCGTGCTGTGGTGGTTGTGACATCGGTATCCTCCCCTCCTGCCTGCGGGTTCAAGGCATTCCAGGCAGAGCCCTTGTTGAGGTATGACCTCCGCTACCTCCTTCACGCATCGACATGCGCCTGCCGTGGAGATGTTACTCCCTGAGAACCCGGAGTCTCCCTCGAACCAGCCGCACCGGTGATCCTCCTCCTCCCCGCTGCATGCTGCTGACCCTGCGGTCCTGCGACAGCGCTGAAGACGTGCATGTGCACATGAACGGAATGAATCACAGCAGGTCAAAGGCTCAGCGGGACTCAGGGCACGAGGTGAGCAGGAGGCTCAAGGTTGCCAAGATCCTCTCCTTCTCGAGCGGCGCCAGCATGGTGGCCTGGAACAAGTTCTCGACTCTCTGGCTCCTCTCAGTCGGACTGACGCCAGCGCAAGTGAGTTCTTGCCGTGCTTTGCCCGAGGGGACTGACCGTTTCCCTCCCCTGCTGCTGGCGGTTGCCTCCTCCTCCTCCTCCTCCTCCTCCTCCTCCTCCTCCTCCTGCCGCAGACTGGGGTGATGAAATCAGTCGGCCTGATAGCTAAGGCGATCTGCCAGCCTGCGTGGGCTGCGATTGCGGACCTCAAGATTCCCGCTAGGTGACAGGGGGCGGGTGAG
This sequence comes from Guillardia theta CCMP2712, assembly GCF_000315625.1. NCBI lineage: Eukaryota > Cryptophyceae > Pyrenomonadales > Geminigeraceae > Guillardia > Guillardia theta. Next base: position 119,609 of record NW_005434643.1, on the reverse strand, counting down.
GAGGACGGACATGGGCTCGTGACTGTGCCTGGCAGGATACACCCCTCCTTAGAGTCCGTGAGCAGTCACTTCACTGCAATCTTGTCCACTGTCTTCTCGCTGGTGATGATGGAGGCGCTGAGGAGGAACGCGCGGTTCCTCGGCTTCCAGCAGATCCTCCTCCTGCGAACCATCTGGGCTGTGACGATAGGAGGGTGAAAATTCTGGGTTGGAGGGATGACAAAGTTTTGCGCCGAGGGATGCTGAGGAGGGACGGGCAGGGGAGGAGGGAGGGAAGGAGGGGCAGCTTGCAGAGGATGAGGCATGTTCGGAGCTGGAGGCTGTGAAGGAGTAGCACAGGAGAACAGGAGAGGAGGAGAGAAAAAGAGTAGGAGGAGAAAGTCAGCGGGGAGGCAGCAGCCTGGGAAAGGATCATAAACCTGCTTCCTGCTCATCGCTGATTGAAAGCTTCCCAAGCTATCCAGGTCGACCTGAGAAAGAACCGGCATTTCAGGGCGTCGTAGAAATTAGCGGGGAGGGGGAGAGAGAACAGAGGAGGAAAGAAGGAGGAAGGCAGTCGCTAGGCGCAAAGGAGAGCAAGGTTGATCCTACCGTCGGTGAGGGTATGATAGCGTTTCTGTCCGACATCGCCTGCTCGATCTCCTGCACTTGCTGTAGGAGGAGGAGAGATGAGGAGGAGGGCATCATGTGCGAGCAGGCAAGGACCTGAGGTGAGAAAATGTTCCTCTCCCTCCAGAGCCCGAGAACTTTCGAGATCTTCCCTCTGTTCTCCGCATCAGGTTCGTCCTGCGTAGGACGGGAACTCAGGAGAGGCCGAGGCAAGGTCCCTGCCCTCGGTCCTAACCTGGAACGTCGGGTGCAGGAGACGGAGGACGTGTCGAAAGATCCTCTCCGAAGTCACATCTGCTCAAGTTGGAGGGACAAGAGAGGGAAGGGAGGAGAAAGAGGTTAGAGAGCAGAGGAACACAACGGCTCCTCCCTCCCACCGATGATCGATGGATCCATCCGCTTCTTGAGGCAGGCATGCAGCACGTCGTTGAGGACATATACTGCCGTCCACGTCATCTATCCCTCCAGAGCTCCAAAGAGTATCAATCACCGATGTGTAACCTTGGTTGGAACTCCTGCGGTGCAAGAACGAGTGGGAGCAACGTGAGATGTCGGGGAGGGAGAAACAGGAGTGCACAACATTACCTTAATGCTGATAATCCGCGCGTGGAAATGCTCGCAGATGAACTCTACGTTCTCCTCGTGGGACATAATCCATGCTCGCATCGATCGGCTGGCAACGCAACCATCTCGTCAGTCTTTCACCTTCACAGCGCACCACATCTCATCTCGTCCATCACATGTGATCCTTGGATCCCGTGAGCGAAGTCAACATCTCCTTGAAAGTGTTGAGGTCCTCCTGGAACAAACTTGAGGACAAGATTCTTCCTTCCGCCATCATCCTGACCTCGCCCAGCGGAGGGAAAGCTTCTCGCAGCATGGCATCCATTTCATGCTTGTGTCCGTCTCAGACCAACACCGCCACAAACACAGCACAACCTTCTCAAACTTCATCTGCAGGCAGTACACCCTCCATCGGAAATATTCGCATCCCTCCCCTTTCTCGCGCAAGAAGGTGAACTTGGGGTTGGCGCCTGACAGTCAGAAGATCAAGATGAAGACAACTCACAGGCAGGAAGCAAGGGGAACCTTCGCGCTCTCGGATCATGTCTTCGAAGGCCTTGCCGTTCCTTGCAACATACCTGCAAGAACAGCATCACACCACTCCTGTCGCTCGAAATCTCGCTCGTCACACCCAGAGGTCTTGTCGATGGTGCTAAGAAGCTCCGGGTCAAGAGGAGGGAAAGCAATAGGGGCTGAGCATAGACGTCATCACGTGCGGGAGGCGAGGAGGTCAAACCTTTGACAGGAGCGCTCTCCCCTTGGGCAGGAACATCCTGCATCCCTGCTCCACCCTTGCCTGACGTCAGCACCATCTCCTTCCTCACGCCTCATGGCACCTGACGGAGAGCAGGAGGACCTGGCTGCCATGGTCCAGGAGGTGGAGCGAAGCCTGGAGGAGGAGCCTGTTCGCCACTGGTCACTCTCCTAGAACAGGGAGGAAGGAGTCGTTGCCTGCATGAATGGCATCCCCTGAGGAGGTGGGATAGGAGGAGGAAAAGGCGGCATTCCTCCCATGTTCGGCATCTGAGTACGTGTCATGTTGTGTCGGATGGAAGGCACTGACAGTCACATGGAAAGGAGGCGGGTTCTGCTGAAAGAAGCCCTGTTCAAGTGAGTTACGCCAGCACTCAGCCGCCAATGCCATGCCGTCCTAACACATACCTGTGGCGGAGGATAGGGATGCTGAGGAGGAGGCTGGGTGGAAGAAGGCTGTCAGAGGACGAGCAAGGATTGTAGAGGAGGCCATCGAGACGCATGACAGGCGTCATGTCTTGCTTTGAGCAGATAACATCTGTCTCCTTCTCACCTGATTGTGTGGTATATGCCCACCGGGCCCTGGCGGATATATTGGATGACCCTGCTGAGATCAACAGCAGTCAGAAAAAGGAATAATGAGGAGATCAGCGGGAAGGTGGTGGGAACGAAGCAAGGACAGCGTGAATGGAAGGAGAATTGATAACAGTTTGCAATGATTTGAGGTGATTCAAAAGGAGCAGGAGTGCAAAGGAATAATGGAGAAGTAGGCATGGACAGATTCAGAAGAGAATAGAAGTGGGGCAAGGAAGGTGGGTGGGAGAGTCAAGGGAAGCAAGAGCAGCAGGAGCAGTAAGAGAAGGAAGAGAACTGAGTAGGAAGAGTAGAAAGCGAAGGAAGAGTAGGGCGAGCAGCAGCAGCAGCAGCAAGAGGAGGAGCAGCAGCATGATTTCTATGCACCTGCATCGCAGCTATCCCTCTGGATCCCCCCGTCCCCATCCTGACCCAATTGTACGTGACTAGAACATGACTAGAACAGTGACTAGAAACAGAACTAGAGTCTGTCCTAGAATCTGAACTAGTGCCTGGCCTATTTCAGTAATCTAGAACAATTGATCCAGGAAACTATCATGTATGCTCGGAGCAGAGCGGCGAGGGCGGGAAGGGGAGGAGGAAGGGGAGCTGACCAACAACAACAGCAGGCCGACATGTCGGACTGACATGTCTCCTCGAGACTTAGGCCATGTCCAGTTCCACCCATGAGAAAAGGCGTGCGAGCAGCGGGGAAAGAGATCTCAGGAACGTCAGAAAGAAGTCTGCGCTGGGTGACAATGAAGAGAACGAACGTGAGGAGGAGGGGAGGGAGGAGGATCAAGTTTCGGTCAAGGATGAGGCTGATCTGAGCAAGAACCATGTAGCTGAGGACGAGATCGTGGGTTACAGCGAGGACGAGAATGGTCTGAGAGTAGAGCACATTTCAGAGGAGGAGTGTACCTTCCTCTACGACGAGATCTTCTTGCGGAGATCTTATCTGCAGGAGGGAATTACCCTCTCTCGCGGAGCAGGTGACGTGTTGGATGTGGGGGCGAACATCGGGCTCTTCTCGATCTTTTGCCACGAGCTACTAAAACCCCCATCCTCCTCGCCTTCACCGCACTACGACAGGATCTTCGCTTTCGAGCCTGTAGTGAGTTAGCATGCATGCTGAGACATGCAGAAAGAGCGAGACTGACCGCAGACCTCAGCCGAGGATCTTCAAGGTACTGCAGAGGAACGTCAGCGGCAGGGGGGGAGTGCTTCCGCGGTGTTTTGGTCTAGGTCTGAAGTCGTTTTGTCGTTTTGTCGTTCAAGGTTCTTGACATTCCTCAGCCTCCTCTACCAAGTCCGAGAAGTTCGTCTATTATCCCGACGCTCCGGGAGAATCCAGCAGGCACCTGGATGAATCCCGAGAGCAACGGATGCTGATGGGCATGACGGCGGTGCGGGCAGGGACGAGCGGGAGGCAAGGGTGTGACGCCCTTGCCAGGAGGGAGAGCATGCGACGTGTGAGGTGCGGACTCTCGCCGAGGTCATCCGGCAGGAGGAGATCCAGACGATACAGCTGCTCAAGGTGGGTAGTGAGGAGGTCGATGAGGAGCATGTCAACGGGCGGCAGGTGGACGTTGAGGGAGACGAACTTGAGGTCCTGATGGGCCTGCAAGCCGACGACTGGAAGAAGATCAGACAGGTGAGAGGAGAGGGAGGAGGGCTGTGGGTGACTTTGATAACCAAGATCGTCCTGGAAGTTTGCGATCGTCAGTTCAGACTCTCTCGCATCCAAGGTTCCTCACTTTCAAAGTCCTTCGCCATTCACAAGCTTCCAGCTTTGTTGGAGAGGAACGGGTTCAGGACAAGCTTCGTGCAGCAGAAGTCTGAGGTGACAGACTGAGCGTGATGTCGCTCCCAGCCTGTTGTGTGTTCAACCATCGGTGACATCTTTCTACCAGTGGGCGGAGGATAGCTTGCTCTTCATACCTGCAGAGATGAGACTGTTCTATATGTTTGCAACCAAACAACACCAATGAAATCTTCTACTGGCTCATCCAACAAATGCTTTTCGTTGTTTAAAAATCAAAGAAACTGTATTAACATTATGCATATTCCCTGACATACTCTTTCTCCAACGGCAGTCTCTTCGACCTCCATTCACTATCAACCTGTCAAAGGCATTAGTCAGCCCTCCCAAACCCCCTCTTTCTTCACGGTACCTGCCCCTGAGAGCCTTCTCCTCGCCCCTTCACCTGAAACCAATCGCATCACCCAAGGGTTCAGGGGGGTCTATCATTTACCTGCAGGACTTTGTTCCTGAGCTGCCGGTACAACTTCCCCGCGGGCTCGCTTCCCTTCCTGTTCCAGCATGACACCTGTGAAACAGACTCCTTCCTCCTCCTCACCATTTCAGTTTCAGCTGGCCGGTCTCGCTTGGAAGGTGGGTATTATCCACCACCTCCTCAGCCACCTTCATCATGTTCCCTGTGACACAATAAGGACAGACATAGCAACTTGGCTCGTTTCTCATTACCCCGGCTGCTCAATCAAAGAGAATGACAGAGTGAAAAAGACAAAGCAAACACAAAGATCAGCAAAACAGCCAACATGCCAAACGACAAAACCTTGTCGATTCTCCGCTCTGCTGAAAGGACAGCAGATCCAGTGTCAAACCATTGATAAAAGCTAAGGTCGAAGCACTACCTTCTCTTGTTGGGCCTCCTGCTTAGCAATCTGCTCTGCTGCCAACACCTGAAGCCCAACTTACACTTATCCTCCTGCTTGTCCAGCTCCTTACCTTAGCAGTCTTGTGCACCTGTGAGCTCAACGAATCGAAGTAATTCTCTGCCTCTTTCTTGGCCTCGCTTGCCGACAGATGGATGCTCGGGACAGCCACTTGTTTCTTCAATTCCTTGGCCATTCTTTGTTCTTCTCTTCTCACCCTCGCCTCAGCCTGAACCGAGGAGATCAGTCACTGCAGTCACCAAGTCTGCGACATACCTCAACATTCTTCATATGCACTAATTTCGCTTCCCGCTCAGCATGTACAACCATGGGAGTCTTGTGAACCATCATATTAAGACTTTGGAAGTATTTGTTCCCCTGTTTCTTCGCTTCTTCAGTGCTGAGATGTACTCCTGGAACAGCCTCTCGTCGTTCCCATGCGAGACGGGATCTTTGCGACTTCTCATTGTTCTTCCGGATCATATCCCGCATTCTCTGAATATCTTGCATCGACTTGGTCTCTGCTCGCTTCACACTCGGGCGCTTCTTCACCTCGCTGTTCAAACGTTTGTAGTAGGACTCCATTGAATTCTCTGCTTCAGAGGAGGAAAGATGCTTGGAAGGGACTGCTTGTTGCATGGTCCATTGCTTCAGCAGACTCGTTGCCTTGAGATCGTTAGATCTTGTGTTCAGCTCGTGTTGCTTTTCCCTCACTGCATCATGCTTTTCAGCTGCCAGCACAGTTGGTGACTTGTGAACTTGCTTGTTCAGTGCATCGAAATATTGATCCCAGTCATTCTGAGAAGCCGTTGCAGACAACACGGTCGCATGAACATCCTTCATCGAATCTTGCGAAGGCTTCGCCTCCTTTGGCGAGAGCGTATCATGTGCGGTGGGGTGTGCATGCCGCCTTTGCTGATCTGCACGAACAAGCTCCTTGTCCATTCGAGCGATGTACTTTGATTCATCATGAGCCTTCTTGATCTTCTCAGCTGACTTCCTGGATTCTCTCAGAGACGCAAGCAGGTCCTGCTTCGCCTTGTTCTCTGCAGCCTTCTCGGCCTCCAACACCTCCGGCTTCTTCTGCACTTTCTGTGAGAGTTGATGGAAATAGCTCTCAAACTGCTTGCGATCCTCGTTAGAAGATATCTGCACGTTGTGTCGCTGCTTGCTCTCAGCCAACACCACAGATGGAGTCTTGCGAACGGTTCCAGACAAACTGTCATAGTAGTTTGCCATGTCGTTGGTAGCAGCCACATCATTCAGAGGCTTGTTCCGAACTGCGGATCTCGCTTGCACCCGTCCCGCATGGCTTCCATGGTCAAGAAACTTGGAGAAGAAGTTGCTCAGATCCTTCTCTGCTGCCTTGTCTGATAGTTTACAGCTTGATCCGAGGCAACCAGTATCGCCAATGGCCTTAACATCCACGTTTTGATGCAGCGGGCTGTAATCTGCATTGAAGAGACTGATTCTGTTGGTGGCTGTGTAACACAGAACAGCTATGAGGAGGAGGGAAGCAAGTAGCCCTGGGTGAAAAGTCAGACCGAACGCCAAGGTCCATTCTTCTCAGCGCGCCAATTTCAACATGCAAAGTCAAATCATCAACATCTTGGACAGTATCCATCCTCTTCCCCATCCTCTTCCCCATCCTGAGTTTGTTAGACCATCCCCATCCCCATCCCCATCCCCATCCCCATCCCCATCCCCATCCCCATCCCCATCCCCATCCCCATCCCCATCCCCATCGCCTCCTTCATCATCGGACTCGACATTAGGATCAGCGTTGTCTCACCTCCTCCTCCAACAACGCCCTTCAGGTCTGCCATGTCCGAATCCCGTCTGCCTCTTCGCAATTTGATCCACATCCCCACACATACACCGTCACTCCGAGCCGGGCCTGGAGCCGGGCCAGGAGCCGCCGGGCCCCGGCTCACCGTCAGGCTGCCGTACGGACTCCGGACTGCCGTGGCCCGCACCGTGACTCTGCCGGGACTGCCCTGCCAGCTGCCCGGAGGAGTACGGTAGTGACGGTTCAGTACGGTAGTGACGGTTCGGCCGCGGGCCGCTGCACGGAAGCCTGGGGTTAATTCTACTTTAATCATGAATCATTCAAAGTACTGAGAAGTTGAGTAAATGAGTTGGTAGTGCCTCTGCCCGGGTTCGAGTGCCTCTTGTCCCCCGAGTTTCTTTTTTGGGCGGCAGCCGCAGGTGTTAAAACTTTCTGCCTGCCTGCCATGACCCACCCTACCGTAGTACCATGATCCATCAACGGTACGGACTTGAAGGGGGGTCGGTACGGTAGGGGGTCCTGTAGTCGGCCGTTACAAGCCCGTTTCAGAGATACAGGTTGATTTCCAACGATCCTTTATGGGGTGGATGTCGGATGAATACAGTCACTACCCCAATTGTAATTGAGAAAAATGGGGGTGGTATGGGGTACAAATCAGAACATGTAGATATACCAGGGGGTTGGCCCTACCAAGCGTTATTGAAAGTTCGCAGGGCCCAGTGATGGTGGTCTTACAAGAATGGATGAGACTGTTGGGGGGAGGGAGGGACTCGGGAGGAGCGCGAGAGAAGGAGGTTGACAGCAGAGGAGAAGATCAGAAATTCTTGATGGAACACTAGAGGAGCAAAAGGTGAAGGCAAGACGGGAGAAAATCAATAGAAGAAGAGCTCTTCCAATGGGAACGGTAATTCAATGTCAGTATTAGTTCGAAGTCCAACATAGCAAGGGGCTCTAAGTGAATGTCATGGTAATGCGCTATGTCGAACGAGTGGGAGATTTTGAAAGTGGAAGCGTCAAGTTGGAAAAGTTTTCAAGATAGTCAGAGAGTCCTGAATCGCAAGACAAGACGCAGTCTAGAATGTACCCAACTTTTAGGAGACACAAGACATACAAATGACTTTTGAAGGAGGCTGATATCGATCTCAACTCATGAATGTATACGATCCTAATGCACCTTATCTCCCCCGTCAGTCTTTCGAATACGAACGTCTAGGCTGAAGGGAATGCTTTCAGGTCATGGTGACTATAGCGGGAGTTATACCGCAGACAGTCATCGACAGATGCGAGGCTGCCTTTTCAGAAGTCGATCAAGATCGATGTGGCGCTATTGACCTGGAAGATCTGACAAGGGCCTTTCAAGTGCGTCTTGAGCTTGAGCGGATCGAGCCGATACAAGTCTGATGTCCCTTGCAGACGATGGGGTACAAGAACTCAGAGGACAGGGCTCTGCATGACTTGCTTCAAAACCTGGAGCAAGAGTTCGATGGAAAGACGTCCAAGTATTTTGATTTCCAAGAGTTCTTGAGCTTGGTTAAGACCCGCACCTTGCTCCTTGACTCGTGTTGACACCTGCAAAGACTATAGAATACCTCAAGATCAAAGCGGACCAAGAGAACAACGAAATAGAGCTCATCTCTGCCTTTGTGATGATGCTCTGATCCCATGAGTGTCGCTGATACCCTCTGCAGAGAACGCTGATGGGTAGCGAAGCTGAGAGCATTTCATCTGAAAGGTGGGTTTCACAAGTCCAGATGTGTTACTAATGTTTCACACTGCTTGCAGTGTAGAGAATGTTGTCAAACAATATGAGATGAATGTCGACTTCAAGTCGCTGTTTGGGGTACAGATGGGAGGCAACAAAGAGATGGTCTGTAACTCTTTTACTTCTACATCGCTGACGAGTCGATTAGAATTTGAGAGAGTTGAGACATGCGCTCATGGATGGTCCTGGTTATGATGGGATCACTGAGAAGCCGTATCATGTGCTGCCTGTGCTCCTGTTGGGCATTGAACTGATTGCTTTTCTTTTCTGCAGAAGGAAGAAAATGTCCATCAAAAGTATTGGGTCAACGAAATAACACAAGATGCATGGGAAGAATCTGTACAAAGTATGTCATTGGGACAGACAGGTGACTGAATTTGTATTATCAGGATGTCATGCAAAGAAAGGATTTGAACAAATCATTGAAGAAGGAATCGAGGGTACTGTTGATGACAATCAGCTGGCGTGTAATCACTGTTGTGCAGACACAAGCACATCACGCTTCACAAGATGACGAAGAGGACGACTTGACGAAAATTAGGAGATCGGTGCCTTGATTCCTTGCGCACAGCTCAACCTTATCATATCACCACAGCGGAAGAAGTTTGAATTCATGGAATCATTGTCAAAACAATTTCAGCAGAGCAAGCTTCGGTCGACAAGGTATGAGTTTGATGGAGGTCTGATGCCAGGGATCTCATAGTCTGTTAGGAGGACGAATACAGCCAGCCTAGCGAAGGCTACAGAAGTTCATGCTCGAAGATTGAACCATACCCGGTAGCCAGTTTCATTGCACTGTACGTTAAAAGAATACAAGTGTAACCGAAAAAAAGTACATCGCCACCCCTTATCCCAAAACTCCGATGATTTCCAGCTCAACGCAATCTACGATCATCAAGATATCCGGATGTTCGTTGTAACGTCAAGATCATTTGGATGGTCCCGCAGTCGATTCCCTTGTCCTTGCCTGAGGAATCGAAGTCTCTGAGCTTGGCAGTGATCATCTTGGGCTTGTCCTCCACCAGGTCCATCAGGCTGATCTTCGCCTTGCCGATGAGGTCGTCGTCGTCGTTGACATCCTCATCGAACACCTCCACGTTGAGATCGTTCATCCGATCTGAGAACTTGAGCGTTAAGGTTTCATTCCACTCGGGGTTGAGGTTCTTCTGAATCGTCTGGCTCTTCACTTGCTGCGGCCCGACGCTCATTACCACGTAGGGGTCCGAGCTGTGTATGAAAGCTGTTCCATAAGTCCCGGCAGAGACTGTGTCTTTAGGAAGCAGCTCTTTTCCTCCGATCAGTTTGATGTCCAACTTCCATTCGTAGTCTGCGTTGCCTCCTTGCTTGGGAGCTTTTCTTGATGGTTTGGCAGGCGATTTCTGGTCGAGCAACTGAGCTTGTAAGTTCCTGGTGAAGTCAGGCTCCATGCTCCTGTACATCTCCAAATAGGCTTCGCGCGGCATCGGGTCTGAGGAGACCGTGAAGGGACTTCCTTGGATGTCGATGCCTCCGTGCTTCACCGAGATGTAGTAGTCTCCTCCTATCTCTGGCGTGTACGCCACAGTGTACGTCCCGTTCTCGTTGTCCCGGATGCGAGACCTGGCCGAGGCTGTTCCTCCTATCTCCACATTGAAGATGTCGCCTCCAGACGTCCGGGAGTTGCCGTAGTAGTCTCGCGCGTGGATCATGAAGCTCGTCTCGATCCCCGTGTATCCTCCTGTGATGCCTGGGCCTGCCGCGCTGCAGCCGTTGGCATGTGTAGGGCCCGGGTCGACTGTGAGCTTGAAGGGGCTGCCTCCTATGTCCACTCCTTCGTACAGCACAGACACAAAGTACGTTCCGGCTCGCGCAGTCCGGTATGAGTAGTGAAACTCTCCGTTCTCCCCAGCGATGCAGTGCACTTGGGGCGATATCACACCCCGGACAGTGACAAGGAATTCTTTGGCTCCGGAGGAAGTCTTATTCCTGTTGATGTCTCTGCTCTCTATGGTGAAAGAGGCTTCCTCCCCAGCAAACGCTCTCGTCAACCCCCTGCCTGCCCCCGTGCACCGGACGGCGACAACCTTGCCTGGCAACACCGTCTGCGTGAAGGGGGAGCCGGAGATCTGAAGCTCTCCCAGGAAGACTCTCGTGTGGTACTGCCCGACGGCCTCCACGTTGTAAGTGACGAGGTAAGTGCCATCGTCTCGGTCGTAGACTGAGATCTGAGGGGTGGAAGGACCTTCGATCTCGACCTCGAACGGATCGTTCCCCACCACCCTCTGGTTCCCTATGATATCTCTTGCCTCGATCACAAACTGTGCATCCTCCCCCGCAAACGCGACCTTCAAGCCTTCTCCCACTGCCGTGCAGCTGGGCCCATGCGTCTTACCAGCGACCACAGACAGGACGAATGGACACCCGGCCAAGCGCTGGCCTTCTCGTTTGATCATCACGTAGTAATCGCCGCACATGATTGTGTTGTACTTGGCGATGTACTGCCCGTTGTTCAGATCCGTCACGTGAGCGTTGAACGTGACAGGTCCTGACAAAGTGACGTCATATCTGTCTCCGCCCTCAAATCTTTGGTTCCCATGCTTGTCCCTTGAGGTGATCACAAACTGCAAGTGAGGGTGAGACATCGCTGTGATATCATCAGATTTTGTGACCTGAGATTCCACTCCAGCTTCGGAGCACAACAAACCCATACCCGATGCTGTCAGTTGTGTCAGGTCCCAGCACAATCACACGACAACAGCATCATCGTAACCGGTGCAGGAGGTTGTTTCTGTTTTTCCTGGTTCGACGACTGACTCAAACGGACTTCCCGGGACGTCTCCTGATCCTAAACGCACAGAGACAAGATATTTTCCTGTTGTTGGGTACTTCATTCTTACCAGAGAGAGCATTGTGCATGTTTCAAGTCTCACCCGCAAGGATAGGCGTGTAGAAGAAGAAGTAGGTGCCGGACCCTTTCAATGAAGATCAGCTTCAAGTCAACTTGCTCTCTTGCTCTACCTTTGTACACGACATCAGCAGCGATGGTTGTGGGACCAACAAGGATGCACGAGAAGCCTCCATTTGAGTCCACCCAGCTTCTCAGATCTTCTCCGCCTTCACCTTTTCATCTTGTCAACATTTCGCCTCAATAGCGAGCGAGCAGACCCAAGTGTCCCGCGAAGGAATACTTGACTTGCAGCGCAAACGAGACCTCCTGCGTTTCTGTCAGCCGTCCCATTGGTTGCATGACAATGCTGCTACCTGCCCTGACGTCGTTCGAAGCAAACCCCCGCTTGACGCAAACTTGTCCAAGACACACACCTGGACAAGTTTTTGTTCAGTAGAGGCCATCAAGGAGAGGAGTAGTCGGAGATACCACAAGCGGCGTGGACTTTGCTTGACGCGAGACGAGAGTCTTATGTTGCGAAAAGTACTTGTTCAGCCTTCTTTCAAGAGCGTTTGATTCCCTACAGACATTCATTACTTCACCGTCAAGGTTGTTCAACGATCAGCACCTTGCATGAAGTGTTCTGAATTTCTCCTCCAGTATTGCGATGTCGTTCCTGCATGGATCGCATGAGATGCTGCAAAGTATCTTATTCCAGCATCTCACAGCTCATCCGACGGAGCAGCAACCCAATCCGGCTTGACATCCACATCTCTCGTCTTGTATGCTGCTCCAAGCCTTAGATGCCGCATGGAGGCATGTTCCAGTCACCTTGCGGGTTTCTCCTCCTTTTCTTTCGTTCGTCGCCAAAGCTTGAGGGTCTGCAAGAAGGCTGAGCTGCTGACTCAAGGGGAAAAGCCGGTAGAGACCTGTTTGTGGTTTCAATCTTGGGGAGAAAGCTTGTTCGGTTCTGCCGAGACGTGTCAGTCACTTGCAACAGGGAACGAGACAGGATCACCGAGTGACTTCTGCTCGCAGCTGCAGACTCAGCAGGAGCTGTCCTCGAGAAGCTTCGAAAAGAGCTCATGAATGGACGGTTGGCTATTCACTACAAGCAAACATCTCCGAAAGAACAACAATCACGGTCGGTCTGGTGCTGTACGGTCGGTTTGTCTTGGAATGAGCTTGTTCGAGATATCCTTCTTCTTTGTTTAACTTCACCTTCTCTCTCTCATTGTCCGTCGCTCCTTCTGTTCCCATGACTGACTCTCCTCATGGTCGGCTGATGGAATGAGAACTTCCACCGTGCCAGTGCTGCGCAGATTAGTTTCCAATGAAGTCTGTTAAAATGTAGTTTTGTTGCTATATGCATCAAATTTTGACTGTATTTTTGAACTTTTGATAAAGTTTTTGAAAAGCTGAAGAATAAAAGGAACCCGACAAAAAAACTTACCAAAGCCGTTAATCTGCTCGGGCCGCCGCTTACCTCCGGTCATCCGGCTGCTTTGGAACACGATTTTGTTTGGAATATGGTCACCCAACTTTCCTGGCACACTAGTCGACTGAAGGTCGCAATGGTCCGGGGGCCACGTTTTGGAACGGTTGCGACGACATGGAGAGCAAGGAAAGCAGGAGAGAGAGGAGGAATTCATGAGAGCTAAAGTGCAAGGAAGCGACTGGAATGCCAGGTGAGGATAGAGAGTGGCGAACCTGAGGCATCTGGTGCGAGAAGGAACAAGTAGAGGATGAGGCGGTAACTTCAGTGAGGGAAGAGAAAACGTGCGATCATAGTGATGGGTCAAGATGAGAGAGTCTGTGAAAGTCCAAGAACAAGATCGTTGAATGCGTCAATGTACCTGGCCGGTAATGAGTACCTTTTTGCATCCCCTGACCTGTTGACGGCTAATGGATCTGAGAAACAGGAGCCAACAAGCGATGAGGATAAGGAGAAAGTTTCACGGATAATTGGCCACTCACTCACTCTCATTGACTTTGTGCGATGATCTTCAATCGAAGTTTTCTCGTCGTCTTATTTCTGCTTGCTGCCTTCCTGAGGAAAAGCCATGGCTTTTTCCCAACTGCTCCTCTCCATGGTTTGTTGAGACCAAGTTTCACCCATCAAAACACGATCCAGGATAGGAAAGTAAGCACACGACATCTTCGATGGGGAATGCAAATATTTGATCAGCAAAAAGTTATACAAGAAGATCAAAACGGTCAGAGCTACCACGAGGTCATGAGACAGCGAAAGGAGGCAGGAGGTCTCCCTAGACATATTGCGATCATCATGGATGGGAATCGAAGATACGCAAAAGCCTTGGGGAAGCCGAGCAGGTCTACCTTGCCGACATGGATCAATGTCTAACCTCCATCCCTATAGTTTTGGCCACCTGAAAGGGAAGGAGCGTCTGGAGCAAGTGAGTGAATATCGGCCGTACTGGAATGTTCTTCTCTTCTTACAGACCTGCACATCAATAGGTCATCCGTTGGGTGCTGGGTGAACTTGGTATCCAGTACTTGACAGGTAAGAGAAGATCAAATGATCGAATGATATCATGGCCTGAAGGATTGGCTTGCCTGCCTTCCTGCCTGCCTGCTGTCCTTCGTTCCTTCCTATCTGCCTGCCTGCCTTGCTGATTGTTTACAGTATTTGCGCTGTCAATGGAAAACTTGCAGGGGCGAGCTCAATGGGAGGTTGAAGAGGTTTGTAGCTCAGAGAACGAGCGTGCTTCCTCTGACTCGGACTTCAGCTGCTCAACCTGATGGCATTGGGGTTGGAGCAGGTGAAGAGGATGGGTGCTGCTGCTGATGGTTGGTAAGTGGCTTCCGTAGATATCAAGAGACAGGGAGATCGCGGACAAGAAGATCAAGGTGCGGGTTGTGGGCGCGTTGGAGAGTTTGCCCTCTCGCCTGCGACGGGCAGCGGAGGAAGCAGAGGTAGACCTTACGGAGCTGACGATGGTTGGGCTGAGAAGGAGGTGCTTTGCAGAGATTTACGGAGAGAGGAGGAGAAGGGGGCACGTTAACTATCTGCATCGGATATGGCGGGAGGCAGGAATTGCTACAAGCAGGTCCTTTGCAGCTCTCTCCGGATACTTGTAGCACTGAAAGCTCGTGCTCCCCCCCTTGCTGCAGTCAAAAAACTGGCGAAAGATTATGCTGATGGCTCGATCGCTCTTGAATCGATCGACGAGTCGAGTATGAAGCAACATCTTTATACGCCAGACATTCCAGGTGCTGAGATTCGCTCTTTGCCTTCCCCTCTCCTCTTTTCCTCTCCTCTAGTCTGCTGATCTTTGCCCTGTCCCCCTCTCTTTCTCTCCTTCCTCTCCTGCCTGTTATGCCTGTCTTCGCTCAACTGCTCTCGTTAGATCCGGACCTCATGATACGCACGAGCGGCGAGCAGCGCATCTCAAACTTCATGCTGTGGCAGGTTGCAAGAAACGTGTCGTCGTGTCTTGATCGGTCTGCTTACTCTTCCCAGGCCGCCTACTCAGAGCTTTACTTCTCGCCTCTACCATGGCCGGAGTTCGATGAATGTACACTCTCTTCCTTCCAATGACGCGGGCGGAACTGAGAGCCTGCTGACAGGGGCCCTCATCGGCGCACTGGACGATTATCTCTCGAGGACTCGGCGATTTGGTCATTGAGAGGAGGCAAAGGAAGAAAAGAAGGAAAAGAGTAGACTGAGACGATGCGATAGACGTGTATGCGATATGATGATAAGGTCTCAGTGTCAGGAATCAATCAGATGGAACGTCCTTCCACTCCCTCCACTTGCCTCCCCCCTCATCTCAAGTTAGTGACAAGTTATCTCCAACCGCAAGTTGAAGTTCACCAACCAGAACTCGACCATGACAAGCTCCGTTATTGAGCTACGCTGCCAATGACTTGACGGACGGTGGGGGGAAGGGGTTAAGAGAGTCGGGAAGAAAAGGCGTTGGAAGGGAGGGGTTCGTCCCATTCCTCCACCCACTTCCTCTTCCACTCCTCCTCCTCCTCCTTGTTCTTCAGTCGTGAATCAAGTCTTTTTTCTCTTACCGTAGTTTTCTTTAGCATCGTCTCGTATCACCCTCCATCTCCCTGGCAAACCTTAACCAAAGTAGAGATCAACCGTGCGCTCGCATACTTCCTTCACCTTGCAGCGTCCTGAAAGACTTGCGATCAAGAAATTCAACTCGCATGTTCGTCATGTCAGGGCGTGGAGGGTGGTTGGCGTAGTCGAGGACAGCGATGAGGCAAACGGCTCCATGAGGCCCGATGAACGCGCGACCAAGGCAATTCAAGCACATCCATCACGTGAGGAGCATTCTTGCTGAACCCCTCCCTTCGAACGATCCTCCGGGCCAGGTCGTTGATCATGGCAGCGTGTCCCCTCAGTTTGCAGACTGCCTTGTCTCCCGCTACTAGACCAAGACTTTGTTGGAAGGAAGCGCCATGCTGAGCCGTGTCGGCAAGCTTATCCGGCAGAGACGGGTCGATGACGACGCTCGCCAACAGCTCTGCGATGTAACTTCGAAGGAGAGCGCTCTTCTCCCCAGGAATGTCATTAGATGTTGCGAACAGCCGACTGGCATGCGGACCCCCAGCCCTATCTATCTCCCTGCTGCTCTCATGACCTTGGCAGCCATCTCAGCGTACCAAGGATAGCTCTCATGGAGCTGGAACCCGACTCTGAGAGTGTCTGAGAGGGGAACAAGAGCAACGATGTCTCCTCCTCGTCTAGCTTCTCTCGTTCGAAGCCCTCTCACTTGCTTACTCCCCCCTACCGACGTGAAGAGCTCAAGGCTGTCGCTGTTGGCTCGCAGGAGGGAATCAGAGTCTGGTGATGAGTGTCGACTCGTGTTCATCTCCATCAACCTTTCCTTGTCATTCTTGCAGCAAGGGACTCGTGTTCATCTCCATCAACCTTTCCTTGTCATTCTTGCAGCAAGGCTGTATGAAGCCTGTTGAGCTTGGCAGAAGCAGTTTCCTGCAGGAGAATGAGCACGAGCATCTCACGAAACAGCTTTTGTGTTGCCTGAGGCCACGACGCCACGCCATGGTTGTTTCTGGCGGTGAAGGCAGAGAGAGTGCCATGCATACAGATCTTCACCACCTTGGAGTAATCTCTGGTATGGCTGGATGAGATGAATGATATGCCATCGCGGTGTGAGCAGCAAGTTGGCCATGTTGAGGCGATGCAAACCATGAATAGGGATGTAGATGTGAGCGATACCTGGGAGGAGGAGGAGTCTGAGAAGGAAATTCAGCTCATAACATGTAGACGTACCATGAGCTAGATAGTATTTCAGTGTTTAGAGACAATATCCGGGCGCAGTGCAAGTTTGGATTTTGAGGTTTTATTGGTTTTCAGTCTGTCACGGGGATGAAAAAAATCATCGCTGCTGATGTTAAAGGAGGGTACCACGATGAGCCTATCACTTCGAATCTGAGTTCATTGCAGTATGATCAATTCATCGTCGCTCCTCCTCGCCGTCAGCTGTTCTTCTTCCGCCTTCACCCGTGCTGTTCCTCTTCCGTCTTCCGAAGCCCCGATGTATGTTTTCTGCCCTGTGTAAAAGAATTTTTTTATTTCTTTTTTTCAAGTCGGCCCGCAACTCGATGAGCGGACTCACGTCCAACAGAGGGTAGGGTCATGCTGTCCAACAAAGTCTTACTGGTAGGGGTATATGTGTGACAAAATAGGGGTAGGGGGTACGAGCGCTCTCCCGAAATGAAGGGGTAGGGGTACAAGCGATATACGACAGAAGAAGGGGTGTATGTATGCCAATGGCAGAATCCGTTCCAATGAATGAGGAGAGGAGGAGTGTGGATGGATACGGAGGCGGAGGACGGGAGGAAGGAAAGACTAGGAGCAGAGGAGATCATGTCTAGGGAGAATGGAGCAGAGGTTGTTCTATCTCAGAAGTATAGGAACTAGCGGTGATTGAAAGGGCCTGCATGCGGACACTGAAGACGAGGCACAGCAAATCCAAGGAGAGGAGGACCAAGTTGAGAGAGTGAGAAGAATAGAGAGCTGAGTTATGTAGAGAGAAAACGTGCAGATGAGCGGACGGGGGCAGAGTGAAGACAAGAGACGTGGAGACCTGGAGAGGGGAGAAAAGCAGTGGACAGGTGGAGTCGACGAGGGTAGTATGATGTGATGGGGTTTGTCCGAGGGCATATCACGTAGCAGCTGTTGGGCTCTACTTTCGTCCTTGTTCTTATTTTCACCGATCATTTTTGCAGACCTGCTGACGGGGCTGTCTCCTTCAGTGGAAAGATGTCAGGGTTCGGTAGTGATGCCTATCGGCTAAATCCGACCGAGCAAGACTCTGACACCAAGACTGCCCGAGAAGAGTTCAAGTCACCTGCGACAGAGAATCCCACTAATCCTGCAATGAAGGCTGTTGCTTGCTCCGAAGAATTCGAGAACTCCCTGGCTACTATCCAGGACCAATGCTCTAGGCTAAGTAGCATTCTTGGCAGATCAGTTCTTGATACAGAGACGGAGATGTTTTCATCCAATTTCAAGACAAGGTCGACTGTAGGGATTATGTTGACTGGCTGCATCATTGAAAACTTAGTAGTCGGTGGACCTGCATACAATTCCCAGAAGTTGAGCAGAGGGGATAAAATAGTTAAAGTAGACGACAAGGCCGTGAACTCTGACAACGTAGCATCGGAACTTGTCGGGTCAGATCAGCCGGGAAGCGAGGTATTTATCGAAGTTCAAAAGCCTGGTGGCATGATATCGACTGTGAAACTATCACGCGTTGCAACCAGAGTGATTGCTGATCGACATGCTCTGTTTGAACTGTTTACAACTTGCAAGAATCGTGCCCGCCAAAGGGATGACAAATTGCTCTCTGATACAATCAACAAATCAATAGATCTATGGACGAAGATGGTCTTGGCTGATCAGGAGCATGATGATACTATCGCGAGCAATGTTGCTTTGCTGCAGGTAAGGATCTTCGTCAATGCTTGATTCTGTGTGAATTGTACGTTTAAGGAACAATCTATGTCTGCTGTACAAGAACTTAACAAACAAATAGAAGATCTTCGGTATTATGTGGGTCCTCTGAAATCTGCTGAGGAGGTTACTCTGAAGACTTGAATTGTATTTCTTTTCTGAATTCTGTTCTGGTCTAGCTCAAGCTTAGCATGGAAGCTCTGCAACAAGAATACCAGCAGAATTCGAGAATGTTGAAATTGGAACTTCAAAACACCAAAAAGCAACAGAAAGAAAACAAGCAAAAAGCAAATGAGCTACAAAGGGAGGTTGATCGCCTCACCGCTGTCGAAGATCAACACAAAGACCTGATGATGAGTTTCGAGTGTTTGAAAATTGAACTTGAGCAACATCATCACTTGCTGACCAAGGTAGAGGGCGATTTTCCCAATTTTGTACAAGACTTCTCAGAAGTCTTACACAGCAACGTGTCTTTATCTGATCGACTAAAGCAGGCCGAAGAGACTGTTTCAGATCTAAAGAGGCAGCTTGAATCTGCTCAGAATGAACTTGCCGTGAAGCAACGAGACAATGACAAACTGAATGATGCCGTTCAGGGGATGAACATAAGATTGTCGAAATTCCTTGGTTTGCATTGTTGATATGGAGTTACTGTGTTCGACTGACACCTATGGTCCAGATTTGAATGATGTCTTGAAGCATTGTGAGTATGACTTGATTGTGATGGTCACCGATTTGGATTTTGTTCGAAGAAGAATGGATGAAGAACAGAGGTTATCTAAAGAGGCCTTGTTCAGCGCATTTGAAATCCGAGAGAAAATCAATGCATGTGAAGAAAGCGATCATATGGTAAGGGAACAGCTCGATTTGTTGAGATCTTCAATCATGCAGACGATAAAAGATAGATCTCAATTATTTGAACGAGCGAAACAACAAGATCAAAGGCTGAAACAAAACTCTGAAACTATAAAACAATTAAACATGGAAATAGATCAGCTCAAAATTGAACAACAACAGAAGCAATTAATTCATCAAGCTCTCCAGGAAGCAAAGCAAGAACTTCTGAATCTTCACAAAAAAGTATTTCAAACGGAACAAGCCTTCCAAACTTTGAAATCTGAACTTGATCAAGCCAAGAACAGGGAGGCTGAGCTGCAGAAACGCCTCGAGACAGCAGCGCAGAGGCTCGAGGAGGAGCAGGCGACGAGCGCCAGGCAGCGGGAGGAGGCAAGAAGGCTGACCGAGGCAGCCGTTGCAGCTGGGAAGCAGATGCACGCGTCGATCTGCAAGCAGGCACGGGGGGCGGCCAGCAGCGGGGTAGGGATAGAGCTTGGACGGGGAGAGTCCGGGTCAGGGCCGGTAGTAAGCCAGGTGGCAGAGGGGAGCGCAGCGGCAGCGGCGGGGAAGATACGGGCCGGGGACGTGCTTGTGGAGGTAGACGGGAGAAACGCGAAAGGCCAGGAGGGGCATGGAGACATGCTTGTTGGACCGGTAGGGAGCCTGGTACGTCTGAAGCTCCGCCGAGGCGGGGGAGGGGAAGGGTATGAGGTCAGCCTGGTCAGAGGCGGCGGCGAGGAGGACGTCGGGAGCCTGCTGGAGAAGACTGCAGAGGCGTGTGGGGAGGGGGAGAGGCTATGGGACGAGCTGAGCAGGCTAAGGAGGGCACTGGAGGCAGAGACGGCCGAGCGTCGGAAGGACGGGGAGTCATGGGAGGCAGTACGGGAAGATCTGACGCGGGAGCTGGAGAAGGCGAGGGCGGACTTGCAGGAGGTACGAGAGAGGCACGCGATATCGGTGGAAAGGGCGAGGAAGCAGGAGATGGAATTCGCTCGCAAAGAAAAAGCATATTTGAATCTCTTTGTGCAAGCTCGGGAGATGAGAGTCAGTTTCACTGATACGTTCAAGGACAAGGTAAATGAAATGCACCATACCCTGATGGAAACGCAGACCTGTGTAAACATCGAAATCGAACATTTGAATCAAAAGTATCAAACGTTAAGAGAAGACTTCAACGGAACAGCAATATCCCTAGAACTATGCAGACAAGCTCTGGATGCCTTGAAGGCACAGAAGCGAGGGCTGGAGGAGCGGCTAGAGGCCAGCGAGAGGGAGAGGCGGGGGCTGGAGGAGCGAACCCGAGCCGGAGAGGATCAGCGACAGGAGCTGGAGGGGCGGGTTGCAGAGCTCGAGAAGGAGAGGAAGTCCTTGAGACAGGAGGTCGGGGAGCTCAGTCGGCGGGAGGGGGAGGTGTCGAGGGCGCTGGAGGGAGCGAAGGAGGAGGCACGAAGGCTCGAGGGCGAGCTTGAGAAGGCACGAAGGCAAGCAGGGAGGGAACAGGCACGGCTTACAGAGGAGCTGGAGCGACTGCAGAAGGAGTTTGGAGAGAAGGCGAAGCGAGGCGAGGAGCTGATGGAGACTGAGCGGGCGTTGATGAAGGAGCTCGAGCACGCCAAGAACAGGGAGGCTGAGCTGCAGAAACGCCTCGAGACAGCAGCGCAGAGGCTCGAGGAGGAGCAGGCGACGGGCGCCAGGCAGCGGGAGGAGGCAAGAAGGCTGACCGAGGCAGCCGTTGCAGCTGGGAAGCAGATGCACGCGTCGATCTGCAAGCAGGCACGGGGGGCGGCCAGCAGCGGGGTAGGGATAGAGCTTGGACGGGGAGAGTCCGGGTCAGGGCCGGTAGTAAGCCAGGTGGCAGAGGGGAGCGCAGCGGCAGCGGCGGGGAAGATACGGGCCGGGGACGTGCTTGTGGAGGTAGACGGGAGAAACGCGAAAGGCCAGGAGGGGCATGGAGACATGCTTGTTGGACCGGTAGGGAGCCTGGTACGTCTGAAGCTCCGCCGAGGCGGGGGAGGGGAAGGGTATGAGGTCAGCCTGGTCAGAGGCGGCGGCGAGGAGGACGTCGGGAGCCTGCTGGAGAAGACAGCAGAGGCGTGTGGGGAGGGGGAGAGGCTATGGGACGAGCTGAGCAGGCTAAGGAGGGCACTGGAGGCAGAGACGGCCGAGCGTCGGAAGGACGGGGAGTCATGGGAGGCAGTACGGGAAGATCTGACGCGGGAGCTGGAGAAGGCGAGGGCGGACTTGCAGGAGGTACGAGAGAGGCACGCGATATCGGTGGAAAGGGCGAGGAAGCAGGAGGCCGAGGCCGAGGAGAAGCTGGAATCTGTACTCGGGCACATGAAGGGGATCCAGAGAGCCTCGAAGGGCTTCTTGGCAGAGAGCATGGAGCGGCTCGGGCAGCTTGAGAGGAACTTGACGAGCTTAGAGGATGAAGCGACGAGGGAAGCCAGGGCGAAGATGGAAGGCCTAGAGGCTGAAGCAGCGGCCAAGGAGGCGATGCTCAACAAGGCACGCAACGATCTTGAGGAGCTGGCACAGGCATGCGAGGCACTCAAGGCACAGAAGCGAGGGCTGGAGGAGCGGCTAGAGGCCAGCGAGAGGGAGAGGCGGGGGCTGGAGGAGCGAACCCGAGCCGGAGAGGATCAGCGACAGGAGCTGGAGGGGCGGGTTGCAGAGCTCGAGAAGGAGAGGAAGTCCTTGAGACAGGAGGTCGGGGAGCTCAGTCGGCGGGAGGGGGAGGTGTCGAGGGCGCTGGAGGGAGCGAAGGAGGAGGCACGAAGGCTCGAGGGCGAGCTTGAGAAGGCACGAAGGCAAGCAGGGAGGGAACAGGCACGGCTTACAGAGGAGCTGGAGCGACTGCAGAAGGAGTTTGGAGAGAAGGCGAAGCGAGGCGAGGAGCTGATGGAGACTGAGCGGGCGTTGATGAAGGAGCTCGAGCACGCCAAGAACAGGGAGGCTGAGCTGCAGAAACGCCTCGAGACAGCAGCGCAGAGGCTCGAGGAGGAGCAGGCGACGAGCGCCAGGCAGCGGGAGGAGGCAAGAAGGCTGACCGAGGCAGCCGTTGCAGCTGGGAAGCAGATGCACGCGTCGATCTGCAAGCAGGCACGGGGGGCGGCCAGCAGCGGGGTAGGGATAGAGCTTGGACGGGGAGAGTCCGGGTCAGGGCCGGTAGTAAGCCAGGTGGCAGAGGGGAGCGCAGCGGCAGCGGCGGGGAAGATACGGGCCGGGGACGTGCTGGTTGAAGTGAACGATGGTCGTGTGATGATGAAATCGGTCGAAGACTGTGACCGGATGATCACGGGGTCTGTAGGGAGCCTGGTACGTCTGAAGCTCCGCCGAGGCGGGGGAGGGGAAGGGTATGAGGTCAGCCTGGTCAGAGGCGGCGGCGAGGAGGACGTCGGGAGCCTGCTGGAGAAGACAGCAGAGGCGTGTGGGGAGGGGGAGAGGCTATGGGACGAGCTGAGCAGGCTAAGGAGGGCACTGGAGGCAGAGACGGCCGAGCGTCGGAAGGACGGGGAGTCATGGGAGGCAGTACGGGAAGATCTGACGCGGGAGCTGGAGAAGGCGAGGGCGGACTTGCAGGAGGTACGAGAGAGGCACGCGATATCGGTGGAAAGGGCGAGGAAGCAGGAGGCCGAGGCCGAGGAGAAGCTGGAATCTGTACTCGGGCACATGAAGGGGATCCAGAGAGCCTCGAAGGGCTTCTTGGCAGAGAGCATGGAGCGGCTCGGGCAGCTTGAGAGGAACTTGACGAGCTTAGAGGATGAAGCGACGAGGGAAGCCAGGGCGAAGATGGAAGGCCTAGAGGCTGAAGCAGCGGCCAAGGAGGCGATGCTCAACAAGGCACGCAACGATCTTGAGGAGCTGGCACAGGCATGCGAGGCACTCAAGGCACAGAAGCGAGGGCTGGAGGAGCGGCTAGAGGCCAGCGAGAGGGAGAGGCGGGGGCTGGAGGAGCGAACCCGAGCCGGAGAGGATCAGCGACAGGAGCTGGAGGGGCGGGTTGCAGAGCTCGAGAAGGAGAGGAAGTCCTTGAGACAGGAGGTCGGGGAGCTCAGTCGGCGGGAGGGGGAGGTGTCGAGGGCGCTGGAGGGAGCGAAGGAGGAGGCACGAAGGCTCGAGGGCGAGCTTGAGAAAGCACGGTTGCAGTTTGATCTTGACGTTGGTCTGCTGAATGAGGAAATTTTGACACTGCAGGATGAAATTGGCAAACGCAGTTCCCTGCAGAACTCTGTCTGTACAGTTGCCGGACATGCAGTTATGTATCAGTCGATTGTTGACATGTCGATTGGTCTAGATGTGTTGTCTCAATCCATCGAAGCGGTTTTGTCCGTTGTCAGTCAAGCTTGCATTGCGACCTCGAAGTGTGTTCATCAAAGATCCTCCAGCGATGACTCGAAGTCAGATATGCAGAAGGAGATGCAGAAGAAGGATGATCAGATTCAAGACCTGCTGATGAAGATGAAGGGCATGATTGATTTGCAAGTCTTGCAGCAGGAAAGAGACAAAGTCGAGAAGCTGCAAGCCGATCTGCAAACAGCACTGAATCTCGTCGGGCAGAAAGAAGGGGAACTGAAAGATTGTCTGGCTTCCTCAGCAAATCTACAGAACGAGCTGGCCCGGTTGAAGCAGGAGCTTGCGCTTGCCTTGGCAGAGCGGGACTTGTGCCCCAAGTGCAAGGCGAGTCGCTCGAAGCAAGAGGATGCGGAGAAGAACGAGATTGTACCCAAGAAGCCACCGCAGCTGTTCGGTGTGGGGATGAGGATTCGGGACACTCCGCCTCACTGCATCGCCGAGCTGCTCCCCAACGGGCCTTCACATAAGAGTGGGAAGATACAGGTGGGGGACGAGCTAGTGGCCATCAATGGGATACAGGTGGGTAGAAATCGTTTATAAGGGCTAGTGTGACAACTGACTGGATGCCCGCAGGTCGTAAACGAGGATATTGCTTTCATCCGCTCCAGGCTCACCGGCCATGCTGGCAGCTCCGTTACTCTGCAGCTGGCGAGGGGGAAGGAAATCTTTCAGGTTACTCTCACGAGAGGATGAGGGTTGGTTCAGCGCGTGTAGAACCTTCTCCTCCGGGGCCCGCCGTCATCGCCTTGCGCTGTCAGGTAGTTCTCCTCGAACTTGCCCAGGGTCAGTGCCGGGTCCCCGACCAGCCTTTTATGAAACTTGGGAACCAGCCTGCGAGCTTCTCGGATTGCCACAGCGCACTGAACCACCTTGACCATGTCCTCCCCCTGCTCCACTTCTATCGATGTGTGCTCCTTCTCCACATCACAGTCCAACTTGACCCGCCCGATGGAGTGAGCAGCTCCAGGCTTGTCCTGGCCCGGCCCGACCCTGACTAGGTTGACGAAGAGGCTCGTTGCGTTCTTGCCCGTGCTACTGAGCCCGATCTGCAGCGAGTCGAAACTGGTGACGATCTTCCAGCGCAGCTGCTGGAGGAGGGAGCCCTTGGCAAGCTCGTTGACCTGGCAGGCGAAGAGGAAGAAAGTCCCCCAGTGATCGCCTTCCCTCGTGATCATCCTTGCCTTGACGTGCGAGTTTGAGGTCAGCCACGTCACCACCTGCCCGTGGCAAGTTCCCTCCGCATCCATCAAGTCGACGTGGCTCTCAACCCACGTGAAGCTGTCGGAGTCCTTCATGCCCATCTCCATCGGGAACGTCCGCCATCGCAGCTCCATCGTCTCCTTTCCCGTGTGATCCACCACGACAGACCGATCCTGAGACAACTCGACGCTCGGGACCCTCAGCCTGTACGGGTATTTGCGCACGAGGTCTGTGGTGAGGGTGAAGGAGATGGTGCCCCAGTCGTTGACGTTTCCTCCTCCCTGCCTTGACGGCTTGTCGAGGAGGGGGAGGGTGAGGAGGCGACTGGTGTGGACGGGGCTGCTCTCCTTCACGATCCCCCGCAGCGACACCTCGGCAGAGCCCATGAAGTGATCGCGGCGGAAGGAGCGGTGCTTGTAGATGGTCAGCCGCACCACGTGGTCGCCGTTGTCAATCTCCATGGGGATCTCGGTGCAGCCGGCCCAGCGGATGACGCGGCCGTGGAACATGGAGGAGACGTTGCTGTGCGTCTGACTTTGCGGAGGCTGGGAGGAGGTGAGGAGCTGCTGGCCGTCGTAGTCGATGGTGAAGACAAGGTCCCGGTGCTCAGTGGACATGTCGATCTTCTGAGAGAGGATCAGGTCATGCAGGGCCAGCCGGTGGACCGTTCGGCTCGTCACACTCCAGGCCTCGGGGGTCGAGCGATCGTCTACGCCCGTGGAGGCCCTGAATCTTAGCTGTAGGAGAAGGGTGAGAAGAGATGGAGCAGGAGCAGGAGCAGGAGCAGGAGCAGGAGCAGGAGGAGAAGGAGCAGGAGGAGGGAGTTGACATGGATTAAGGGACGGCAGTTACCTTCAGCTTCCTCTTTGTCGACGCGCTTGTTGACTTGCCTTCGACTCGCAGCTGAAGCTTCTCCTTCACGTCTGATGCAAGATCCTTGTAGACGTGAGGATACATGTTGAACACGGTCCCTGTAAGAGATAGGAGAACATGTCATGGGAGGAGGACAGGGGAGAGAGAAGGAGAGCAGGAGAACGAGGGGAGGAGGAACGGCGGTAGTAGTGATCGATGGAGGGAGGGAGAGAGTTCCGTCAGAAAATCAAAAGAATTTTCTGTCCTCTTACCGATGACATTCTCCGTCAGCTCGAAAAATTTACATTCACCAAGGCAAACAACCTTCCGAACCGGCGCTGAGAATCCTGCCACCTCCCCGACAATCCCTTCATCCTCCTTCCACTCAACGACGTCGCCTGCAAGTATCGTCTCAGAGCCGAGTGGGTAGGAGGAGGAGCAGAAAGAGCAGGAGCAGGAGGGGAGGGAGGGAGGGAGGGGAGAGGGGAACACAGGGAAGTAGTAGGGAGCAGAACTTTCCTTGTGTCGACTCAACTTTGCAATGACCGGAAGAGAAGAGGTAGAGACTTCGCAGCTCGGCCGCATCCAACTTGTCCCCCCGCGCCAGCTGACGGCAGGAAACTCAGCGCTTGCAACTTCATCACCCCTTGACTTTGGGCTCTTCTCACCTTCACCTCCACCAGCCTCGTCACCAGCTCCGCCAGGCATCGCGCGTCTGCCCCCTGGAACATCTCCAGCCTCTGCAGGGTACTCCAGACGCTAACACCTCAGGTCAGGGCAGGTTGTCAAACACGCGAAGTTTAACCGCACCGCTTGTCACACCCAACCTTCTTCATAGCGTTGCTGACGACAGCATCTTTACAGCAAGTTAAATGCCCCATTCTCCCTCCCTGCTCCCTGCTTCCTCCCCTTCCCCTTCCTTCCTCCCTCCCTCCCTCCCTCCTCCTCACTTGCTGCCTCCTCTTACCTTCAGACGTCTCTGTCTCTGCCCCCTGCGAATGCTCGCCGAGCCATTCCGACAACCCACCACACTTGCCCGGGTGGTCCTTGCTCTTGTTCTGCTCCTCCTCCTGCCTTGCTGTGCAGGTGGAGGAGGATGCAGCTGCTCCGAGGATCAGCGCTCCCTCTCTTCTCCTTCTCACCATCGTCGCTTCACCTTGATCGTAGTTCTGGTGCCACTTCATGATCCTCTCAAGCCGCTCCCTGTTCTTGAGGGAGGCCAGCGGGTCGGAGAAACACCTTGAAGGAGAGGAGGTTAGCCCTGGAGGGTTGGCCCGCCTTGCCGCAGACCTCTCAACGATCGCAGGGTGCGTTTCAAGAGTTTTCAGCTTCCACGAGTCAACCCGACAAAGCAAGCTGAAAGCCAAGTCAAGAGGCAGGAGGAGGAGGAGGAGGAGGAGGAGGATAACCGGGGGGAAGGGGATCGATGAAAGGTAGGGAAAGAATAATGATGGAAGGAAAGTTGGGAAGGAGGGAGAGGAAAGAAATAGCAAGAGGGAGGGAGGGAGGGAGGGAGGGAGGGAAACTTCTCGGAAGAAGCCACCCAGCCCCCCTCTAGCCATCATGACCTGCCCGCGCCCTCGGCGCTTCCGCGGCACGAGCATGCGAGCAGACGCTCTCAGCGACTTTGTCGGCAGGCATGACGGAGGGATGAAGCCTGCAGTGAGCATGACGAGGCTGGAGAGCGCGGCAGCGAGCAGAACATGTTTCCTCCTGCAGGCCGCCATGGCTGGGG
>NW_005434643.1:82315-91976 GCF_000315625.1 Guillardia theta CCMP2712 | reverse complement strand
GGAGGGAGGGAGGGAGGGAGGGAGGAACGCCATCAGCACGACCCAACATCATCACCTGCTCCTCAGCGCCACGTAGATGCTCTGAGCTGACTCCCGGTGCTCCCCGAGGAGCCGGAACAGAGAGGTTCGAGATAGCTCAAGGATCTCACACTCCGTCACGGCCACCACCGTAGCCATCCACCTCTCGGCCAGGATCAGCGCAACCTGCCCCCGTGTCAGCCCTTGTCCCCCTCAACTCCCCACAAGGCACTATGACCTCTCCGAAGTAGTCGCCGTCCTGCAGCCGGGAGACCTGCTCCCCTCCCACGAGAACCTGGGCAACTTCTCAGTCTCCGTCTCCTCCCCCCGCTGACTGGCAGATCTCCGACCTTGCATGCCCCGCGGACGACGAAGAAGAGGCTCTCGCCCTCTCCTCTCTCCTGCAGCGTCCGATCTCATGCTCCAGCCCACACAGAGGCAGCAGGCTCACCTCAACGATCACCTCCCCCGGGCGGACCCAGAAGGCCTGCATGTTCCTGCAGATGGCGCTGATAAGGTGGGGAGGCGCGTCTTGCAGCAGCGGCAGCTTGCTGGCGGCGTTGATGTACGACTGCCACCTCGCTTGCCCGAGGCCCGACAGCTTCCTTGACACAACTCCCACCTGCTTCTCCTGTCGCTCCCCCGCGCTCGGGGCAGGAGCTTCAGCCTCCGCCTTCTCATCCTCCTCCCCTTCATACCCTGGGGAAACCCCCGAGAAGTGGACCCTTGAGATCGGGACGATGTCGGCCCTTTCCCCCTGCAGCCTCAGCTGGACAGTGAGAGAGATGCCCGTGTCCTCGAATGCGCTGCCGTCCGCACTCGGCATCAGGAAATACAACTCATGCTCGACCTCTTTGTTGAACGCTGGGACGGAAGTCAGCTTGACGACGTTGACCAGGATCTGTCCCCTCCAACGCCATGAGCTCGACGCGCTCTGGGGCCCTTGCCCTGATTTTGACTTAATCCACAGACAGACCTCCAGCTGCTTGCTTGCCAGGTCCTCGTTGTCGATGTTGAACTGAAACCACTGGTCCCAGGAAGGACGGGAGGATTTCACTACAGTCGTCCGCACGGGAGCAACCGATTTGTCCTCGCCATAATCGCTACTGATCAGGTTCCTTTCCCCCAGCAGCCGGAGGACGCACGTGATCTCGTCGCCGTCATGCTGCTCCTTCTCCGGCAGATGCGCACGACCAATGGCGACATGCAGCGTGCATCCCTTCCTCACTGGTTCGCAGAGTCATACATCTCGAAGATAGCAGAGGGGACACAACTCACTTGAAACTGGGAAAAGAAAGCAAATAAAAGGTAGGACAACTTTAGCTTTGGTGGCCAAGAAAACTACCAGCCAATGTCAGTGCCACAGATACAACTGAAGTTACGCCCTGATGGTAAAATAGAATGCCTGCCTGCCTGCCTGAATCTTATGCTCTTATGCTCCTTCCCCTTCCTCCTCCCTCTCTCTTCCTCTTCTCCCCTCGCTCTCTTCCTCTTCTGTTCTCGCTCTCTTCCTCCCTCTCGCTCTCTAGTGTTGCTGCCAGCATGTCGGGTACAGCTCTTGCAGCTCTTTGCTGACGGTTTTGTTTTTACCTTTACACAGCTTTTTGTTTCTACTCATGGCGGACTCGTTTGACTCCGCCGGCGTCCCGGCTCCAGTGAACCGGCCGGCCCCCGTCGTCGGAGCATGCCAGTGCCGCGCCGCCGGACTCCGGGACTGAGTCGCCGCCGGGACTCCGAGCCTGGAGACTCTCAGGACCGTGTCCCGCTGCCGCGGGGGCTTGGTGCGGGGCGTCACCGTCGCGACCGTGAGTCAGTCACGAGTCACTACAACGGATCCCGGCCGGGCCGGGCGGCCGCGGCCGTAATGACCACCCGGCGCGCCGGGCCCGGGGGCCCGGCCGCACTGCTCCAGCCGGGCTCGTTGGACTTGAATCCGACCGTTGAAACCTCGGCCCGGCGGCTCAGTGAGGCTCACTGTCACTATTAAGTGGCCGACTCGCCGCCGCTTTTTTACTCAACGCCGGGTTGAGCCGTGGCATCTTCTTCACTCAAAGTTAAGTTAAAAATCAGTACGAGGACAATAATGAGAGTCGAGGAGGCATGACCCTGACACTGTCGCACAGGCCAAACGGCGAGAAGAGAAAGACAGCGAGAACCAAACCTAATCCTGCCGACTGCTGTCCCCCAAACTTAACTGATACCTTCACTTAACGGCGCGCAGGACAAGTCCCCCGCGCGGCCATGCCAGCGATGTCGCGGTGGCCGCCGCCGAAGGAATGAGACGCATACCGGGATGCACCCGCGATGATGGCAGCGTAGGACAGGGAGGCCTTGAGCTGACGGAAGATCCTGGACCGAATGCGTTTGCAAGTCGGATCACCTGAGACGTCTTGCGAGGCCGAGAGACCATCCAGCGCTGCCGTTTCCTTGTTCGCCGAGCGATCCGCCAGCCACCACAGAAAGCGCAACGCATCGTCCTGCAAGAGGCCATCAGTGCTGGCGATGATGGGAAGAAAGGCCTTTGGCGGGACGTGCTGAGCATATGCATTACGATGCCCTCGGATCTTCCGCTGTGCTGCCGCTTGCAGTTTGCTCCGAGCGAGGTCCGGTATTCCATCATTGTCAAACACATGTGACATGCTGAAGTCCAGGATTAACCCATGCCATCCGCCGCCAGTAGCCATCAGTTGTGGAAGTTCAAAGTCCCCTACATGATGATCTTCCGGGCCATGTTGGGAAACGTTCTGCCTGGTGCCGGGTACGCCTTGCACGTGGACGCGGCATCTCACTCCGGAATCTTTGATGAGGGTACTGAGGACGGCATTGCACTTCTCATGCGCATCAGTCCATAACTGGCTGCGGTGCCTGCAGGTTGCCATGTGTGTGGTCCCCCCAGGATGACGGAGAAGATGATGGCATCGATCGCAGTGCGGCGGGAGGTCAACCGGCAAACCATGAAGAAACTTGTCAGCGGCAGCCACCAAGCTGATGGGCTGCTGCTCAAAGATCCCAAGGTTTGTACTTTCCATAGTCGAGTGCCAAATCGTGCGCTGAGGGGTAAACTGAGACAGAAGTTCATCAACCGGGTGGCCTGGTACTCGAAGGGGAGTAGAGAAGCTGGAGTGGTGTGCCAACAAAGATCTCTGGCGCTCTGAAAGGTGAGCCCGAATACTGCGGAACCGAGGAAACTCCGAGAGGAACTGAGCCGTGAGCTCCCGCTGGGCGGGGATGAAAAGCACACTGCCCGACGTCCCAAATAATTCAGGCGAGGGGATCCAGCCATTGTCGCACGCCTGAGGAAGCTCCGCCAAGGAGGTGTACGCCGAGATGCCCTGCTCCATCAAGTGCCTGTGAGTGTCCAAGAAGGCAGCAAGCATGGGGACAACATCCCCAGCGTCCGCTTGCTGCGGTTGGCGGATTCGAAGCTCAGTGTCAGGACTGATCCGGTGGAAGAGTGGCGGTGTAGGGAAAGTCCAATGCTGGAAGATGGCAATTTCGCCCGCCCATTTGAGAAACTTGGCAGTCGCCGACCAGAATGCGGTGTAGGCCACGCCCTCCTGCGGGGTGAACCCATCTCCTCCAGCACTATAAGGCAACTGACGTTTGAAGTAGGCGAACTGAAGGTCAGATGGAGGGGTGCCAGGGGCAGGTTGCAGGACAGATGAACCCTCCTGTGCCTGGTTCTGTGGCCACTGAAACACCTTCGCCAGGAGACGGAGATTCGCGACGTCAAAGCACTTGCACTGGGCAGCGGTCAAGGCCGGGGAGATTCCACGCAAGAAATATTGGAGGGTGGGAACGTGGGTCGTTTTCAAGAGCTGCTTGAGACCCAACGCAATGGGAAATTGTTCCAACTGGGTCAATTCAGCATTGAGGGCATTCACCTTGGCAGTAATAAACTCTTGCTGGAAGGACTGAGATCCTATCGGGATACCTCCCAGGATGATCCCCTGGCCGCGGAAGGCAAACTGCTGCAAGCCCGGGTACCTACTGCAAATATGCTCTTGGATGGCTTGTTGCTGACTAGATTGAAGTTCACACCAGGACGAGGAGAATATCTGCGAATCCCTGGGTTGAATCTCCAATCCTAGCTCTTGTTTTAAAGTATCAACCAGCGATGCAGTGGCCTGTGCGGCAACTGAGAGCTTTCCAATAACAGCCATGTTATCCGCATAGGCCGGGAAGACACAGTCGGGAAAGGTCTCTGCAACTTTGACCAGGGAAGGGAAGGTGGTGTGCGCAAAGAGAGCCATCGCCAAGGGGTCACCCTGAGAAACTCCCGTGGTGGCCGAAAAAGCCCGAGTCTCTCGCTGATGTTTCAGAAATAACTTACCTGCCTGGCCATAATATTGATGGACATACGGAAGGACTCCTTGGGAAAAGTTCTCACAACGATGCTCGGGAGCAAGGAGGATGTCAAATAGCCGTTGGCGAGAGATCTCATTGAAGGCATTTCTTGCGTCGATCATGATGATTACCGTGGGATCAAAATTATCAGACTCACCTTCGCCCTGGTCTGTGAATGGGTTGGCAAAAGAATGGGGTCCTAACAGGCATTCGATGGTCTTGCAAAATTTGAGGCAACCTTCCTCCAGACCCACGCAAAATTGCAGGACCCGAGAGTGACTGAGGGTGAAGTGGCTCTCCAAAGATTTTCGGTAGAAACGACAGAAGATGCTAGACACAATCCTTCGCTCCAGGTCCCCTATCACAATAGGTCGGATTCCGCTCTTTTCCACTGACTTGGCAGCAGGAATGAATCGCCCCCCTCTGGTGTATTCCTCGAGGAAAGCGCCCGAAGGGATTCCCAGCGCGATCGGCTTCAATATGAGGTTAATGTATCGCTGTTTGTGATCATCATGCAGTCTGAGAATGTGTCGCAGGTGCTGGAACGGTCGCCAACCAAATTGATCAGGGGCCGAGGAAGCAGTGAATCGCCGCAGGAATTTCCCTACCTCTCGCTGATCTAAAATCTTGTCAAGCAATGAGGCCGGTTCATCGGCGATGGCATCGTCGAGCTGAGCACTTAGCATTTGCCTTGAGGAGCCGACTGCGTCTAGGAGCGTTGGAGGAATGGGGTCCAGTCTCATCGGAAATTTCTCACGAGTTTGCTGCCATAGCTGCTCAAATGGATCTGGGGAGAGGCCATGGCCCACAAGCGCCTGTCGAGCTTTCTTCATATCCCGATTTTGGTAATGCTCAACAGCCGAGAGGATTTTCTTTTTCTCCAACTGCTCGCTCTCCATCACTGGCTGCTGCACGCCCTCTCTCGCACGGTCAAGTCCTTGTGGGCGACCTGCATTTTGACGGTTAGGTTGTTGGCGCCTACCTTGCGGTGCCCGCGGTCTCGTGCCTCGTCCCGACCCCGTTAGTCCCGCCGTGGGCTGCTGCGTGACATCCTGCGGAGCTCCATCGCTGCCAACCGCTTGGCCGTCTTGGTCAAAGGAAACACCCTCTTCTAGTTTCAGCAGTGTCTCCCAACGCCCTTGGAGGAAATGGTGGATACGGTAGCTCACATCTCGATTTTGTCGCGAGATTGCAAGAACTGGATTCACTCTCAGCAAGAGCAGTGGGAGACAATGCCACAAGCTCCGGATAATCTTAGCTTCCTCGCAATGCAAGTCAGGGTAACCTTGTAGCAGGTCTAACGTAAACTGTAGCGCACTCTTCCATTTATCAATCGTCTGGCGATTGGGGTGTTTGATGGTTGTAATGGAAGGATTACGAGCCAGGAGTGCCGGAAGCTTATGTGGTCCCTGTTGAGCAAAGAGAGGGAGGGCTCTGTGCCAATTCGACGTACCACAAGGCATGTCTTGTGGACGCAGATTATGAAAGTAAGCCGCTGCGCTAGATTGCGTGCCAGTGTCCTCTGGGAAAAGATTTGCCGGTTGAGGAGGGGGCGGTGGGGGTGTAGGATTGACCGTAGGCTGATCGGTGGGTGTCCTCTGGGAGATGGATCGGCGAAATCTTGCCTGCTTCCGAGGTCTTTGGTTCCCCGAACCTCCTCCAGATCCAGCGGCGGAGGAGGCAAAGTCATCCTGCGGAGGAGACGCTGCAGAACGAGATTGCCCTTCCAGCATGTCAGGAGTCCGTAGGGGTTCCTGCTGTGAGCGTGGCTCAGAGTCAGAGGAGCTCTCTTGGGACACACGGCCTGTATGAGGAAAGTGGGACGACGAGCCCGGCGTGCCAGTCAGTAGAGGATCAACAACAGAACTGTGATGACGGAGGATGGCAGGCCGCTTGTGCCGCGCCATGATGTCTCACAGTGATGATGGAAGTGAGAGCGGATCTTCACGCTTCCCTTGTCGCTGTTCCCTCGCTCTCGCCGTCACCACCGAAATGAAAGTGGCAAGTAGGCGCATTTCTCCTTACACGCCATTTCAAAACCCATCATTCGGGGCCCCCAGCCATTACCAACCATTATCCGGGCAGTCTCCGAGCCTCCGAGGCTCCGTCGCCGCCCCGCGGGCGAAACGCCGCCGCCGGTTGCCACTCGGACTCACCCGGTTGGCCGATCGGACACTAATCCAGTACTATAAGTTTTAATCAAAGTTAAGTTAAAAATCAGTACCAAGTACGTTCACCGCAAGCCCCGACTGCACCCGGATGGATGCCGAATCGAGTAGTCGGGGGTGGGGTTCTTCATTGGTAAAAGTACCGGTCAGTTGCAGCTAGAACCTTTGGTTACGAGTCGTCGTACCGTCGTACCCCGCGCTATCTATTGGAAAGAGGGGGTAGGGGTGAGGGGTCACTCGGATGAGTGACCCCTGGAATTATTTTTGGCCGAATTGGAAATTCGATCCAGACCCACCCCACCCCCTCATCTCTGTAGTCCCTGGTAGGGTGATGACCACTGGTGGTACAAAAACCGATCAACTTCTTGAAACCGACAGTAATAGATCGAAGGAGTTTATATAATTCCATAACACTTTATGTAAGGGGATAAATTCCCAATAATAATGACAATAGAGTAGGGGTACTCTAGGAATCTTATACATAAAACAGCCACTAATTCTCATAATATTTTTGTGTTATGATATATTATATATAAATTTGCGCGTTCGAGGTCCCATTCGGTAACGGTCAAGGGGCCGCACTTAATTAGTTTGCTGCAAAGGGTACAAGGGGTACCCCTAGTTGAGTGAGGGGGTAGGGGTGGGGCAGTTTAGGCGAGTCAGCCGCTGTGTCCTACGATTCGTTCCGGAGGGGTACAGTGCCAGATGACCCCATCATTTGTCGGTAATTTTGAGGGGTCCAGAGAGGATAAAATAAGTTGAAGCCTTCAGAGGGGGTAGGGTGGTAAGTCCGACGGTCGATGACCCAGGTAGGAGCATAATGAGGAATGACAAGAGCAAACGATGAGGATGAGGGGTGGGGTCGTTGTGAATGTGAAATGGTGGGGGTGGGGTTTACGCTGCACCGGTGACTTCGATGATAGAAGCACCGGGTACTTTAGAGGATGTTCTGGGTCGAAGGGGTGGGGTAGAAGTTAATATTGGTAGGTGGTAGCAAAAAGGGGGGGTACTGCATGCGACTAGGCTCGGAATCGAAAAGTGTGAAACAGTGTGCATTTGAAGGCAGCACGAGGAGGGAAGGAGAAGCAGAGAGGAGGGGGGAGGGAGTAAAGAACAGCGTGTAGCTACATCTTACCAACAGATTCACTTCTCGACATTCTTGAGAGACCGCTTCGATTGGGGACAGAAGCTGTTGTTGATCTGTCAAAAAGCCGCAATTTCCCGAATTTTGTGGGATTTGAACTTCTTGCTGATATCACCGCCCGTACTGGCGCATTGAGGGTAATCAAGAAGAGAAAGACGTACAACACTGCTGAAGGACAGCAAGGAGACGCAGTAAGCAAGATATTGCGATGAAACCTCCGTCGGTCATTACCATATCAGCTGATGTGGGTTTGCTGCTGAAGAGGACACCCGACGCCGAAGACAGCATGATGGATGAAGACTACTGCGGGAGAACGGCCCCGGAGGAGCATGACTGGTGTCAGTTCGACTCCATCAACACCTCAACGATGACTTGTGTCTGTGATCATGCGAGTTTCGACGACCTCCTCATGTTCGATGGATGTTCACCAAACTCCAGCATGTGCTGTTTCGATGGTTGCCACGACGACATGGTGGATGAAGATTGTGTGACGCCCCTGCAGAATATGTACGGCTCGTGCGCCTCGATCCTCTCTGCCCAAGAAACTCCCCGTGCGAGTCAGATCGGGCAGGAGGAGGAGGAAAGGAATTACCACAAGGCAGAGTGTAGCCTAGAGAAGCTAGCGTACTCCAGGATGCTCAGGTTGCAGCTGTACAGCAGCATAGAGTCGAAGATCTCACAGCTGGAGGTGGACATGCAGGCAGAGAAGGACAGGCAAAGAACAGACCTCGAGTACAAGATCTGCAATCACAGCAGCATCCAGAAGTACTACCTCAACAGCGTGCAGCAGGGGGTTGATGACCTCTTGTCCTCGCAGACAGAGAGGATGAACGTGTACGAGGGGATAGGCCGCAGGATCGAAGAGCTGCAGAGGGAGCTGCACAGGAGAAACTTCCCTCCTCTCAGGAAGAAGTATAGGAGATTCACTACCTTCACACGCCTCGTCCAAGGGGAGGACGCGAGGTTGGCGCACGAGCAGCAGCAGATTTCTATCTTGGACGAGGAGGAGGAGGAGTATGACTACTGCTTGCAAGGATACGCGTGATAGGATATGAAGGGACTTGTAGACTAGTGGGGAGGATCAGATTCCCTTGCAACATGAGTTTTAACCTTGAATGAATATTTCTTGATTATCAGCCCATAGAATACACTACCCTATCCTCTCGCTCTCCATCCCCCTCTCATCCACGCTTCACATGAATCCTAGCTGCTGCCTTGCCCACTGAGCCTGCGAGACGCTCGTCTCCTTCTGTTGCTGAACAGAGTTCTCCTCCTCCTCCTCCTCCTCCTTGGGTGCAGCCTCCTGAGTGAAAGTAGTCGCCTTGCGAGCCACACGCAAGAGCTCGCCGTGCTCGAGGTTCTTCGCCTCTGGATCCTGTAGTACCTTGAGGCGGACGCGCGTCCCCTGGTCGCCCTTGATCAGCTTCACGACCTCTGCGGCATGTCGTAAGGACCTCTGGAGGAAGGGAAGGGCTCCTTGAAGGATCAGGAGGGGGAGGAGAAGCGGGAGGAGGAGAGAAAAGGAGGAGGAGAGCAAGGAAGAGTCAGGTAGGAGAGGAAGGAAGAATGCAAGAGGGGAGGGAAGCAGGTCTTGTGTGGAGCGGAAGTCAGGATGGCGAGGAGGAGGGGACCGTTAATGTTCAGCCCTGTCACAGGCATATCGTCGACGGCGAGGATAACGTCCGAGGGGTTCAACTCATCCCTTGCCATCTTCATCAAGTCAGTTGAGGTTGCTGCTCGCTGCGCTCCTCCTACCGTCCCGTGAACGCTGGTCACCACCATGAAGCCTCTCTTGTCCTGCGCGAAGGAGATGCCGATCCCTACTGGCTCTCCAGGCTTGCCGGCTGCCGAAAGAGTGAGGAGAAGAACAGTCGAGGAAGGAAGGAGATGAGCAATCAAAGAGGAAGG
This sequence comes from Guillardia theta CCMP2712, assembly GCF_000315625.1. Taxonomy (NCBI): domain Eukaryota; class Cryptophyceae; order Pyrenomonadales; family Geminigeraceae; genus Guillardia; species Guillardia theta. Next base: position 82,391 of record NW_005434643.1, on the reverse strand, counting down.
GAAGAAGAGGAGAGGAGGAAGAGAAGAGGAAGGAGGAGGTAGAAGGAGAGGTAGAAAAGGAGAAGGAGAGAGAGGG
>NW_005434643.1:71245-82215 GCF_000315625.1 Guillardia theta CCMP2712 | reverse complement strand
AGGGAGGGAGGGAGGGAGGGAGGGGAGGGGATGGAGAGCTTCTGACTTGCGCTTTTCTGCTCGAGGTGACTTTCGAGCCATCCTGGGGGAGCGAACAGGCTGGGTGCCGCCTGACCCGCCGAGGGGCGACAAGTTCAAGGAGGGCTCGGGAGTCGAAGTCTCCCTTCTCGTCCTCTCTGCTGCTCCCTGTGGGGTCTCCGAGGCCGCACGTCCCTGCTCAAGTGCAGCTGGGGGGCGATCTTTGACAGGCTGAGGAGGAGGAGTCCGAGCAGCTGCGGGCTTGGGAGAAGGTCTGCTGACGAGGGAGGTGACCTGCTTCAAACGCGCGAGCATCTCCATCTGCTGCTGCTTCAGCTCCGCGTCGGAGGGTTTGCCCCGAGCCCTGCCCGCTCGGTCAGCGGAGGAAGCATCTGTGGAGGACAACAAGTGAGTCCTGAGGCACATTGGAGGAGACGTAATTCACCACGTGGCAATCCTCCTTGCAAGGAACTTCTGCTGTGCTGGCTGTGCTGGCTGCCTGCTGATGGAGATTGAGTCAGCCACCCGAGGGGGAAAGGTGGGGGAGAGGGAAAGAGGAGGGAGGAGGGAGGAGGGAGGAGGGAGAAGGGAGGAGGGAGGAGCGAGTTGGGGAATAGGGTTTGCCAGAAGTGTAACGAGAGAGAAGGAGGTTGTGCAAGGAAGAGGAGGAAGTGAGGCGGGCGGGGAGGGTCAGTCGCACCGGACGAGGTTCGGTCTGGATCGTGATTGTTGTCTTTCTTGCGAGAGAATCTTGTGGGGTCGACCTTGTCTGCTTCGTCTTCCCTGCTCCCTTGATGCATGTTGCGATCTCTTGACGTTGGAAAGTCCTTGAAGATGTTCGGCTCCTTGGACCTTCGGACACGGATCTCCTGAGCGATGGAAACTGGCTGTCGATCGACTCTGCTGCTCGCTGCCGATGCGTTGTTCCTTGAAACGTCTCCGTCCTTGTCCTCCCCCCTTCCCTCTGCTGTCTCGACCTTCGTGGACGATAAAACGGGATGCTCTACCTTGCCTTCTCCTGCAGCTTGAGCTTGAGCTGGAGCTTGAGTAGGAGCTGGAGCTGGAGCTGGAGCTGGAGCTGGAGCTGGAGCTGGAGCTGTAGCTTGAGCTGAAGACCCTGCTTTCTCTATTTTGCTTGCTGACGGAGCATGATGCTCTACATCGCCTGTTCCTAGAGCTGGAGCAGGAGCAGGAGCTTGAGCTGGAGCAGGAGCTGGAGCAGTAGCTTGAGCTGGAGCTTGAGCTGGAGCTGGAGCTGGAGCTGGAGAAGATGGAGCTGCTTTCTCTATTTTGCTTGCTGACGGAGCATGATGCTCTACATCGCCTGTTCCTAGAGCTGGAGCAGGAGCAGGAGCAGGAGCAGGAGCTTGCATTGGAGCAGGAGCTTGCATTGGAGCAGGAGCTTGAGCTGGAGAAGATGGAGCTGGAGCTGGAGCTTGAGCAGGAGCTTGCATTGGAGCAGGAGCTTGAGCTGAAGACCCTGCTTTCTCTATTTTGCTTGCTGACGGAGCATGATGCTCTACATCGCCTGTTTCTGAAGCAGGAGCTGGAGCTTGAGCTGGAGCTAGAGCTAGAGCTTGAGCTAGAGCTGGAGCAGGAGGTGGAGCTGGAGCTTGAGCTAGAGCTGAAGACGCTGCTTTCTCTACTCTGTTTGCTGACGGAGCATGATGCTCTACATCGCCTGTTCCTAGAGCTTGCATTGGAGCAGGAGCAGGAGCAGGAGCAGGAGCTTGCATTGGAGCAGGAGCTGGAGCTGGAGCTTGAGCTGGAGCTTGCACTGAAGCTGGAGGAGCTGGAGAAGATGGAGCTGCTTTCTCTATTTTGCTTGCTGACGGTGCAAGCTGGTCCTGTGTGCCTCCTGTTGTCGGTGCTGGTGCTGCAGGAGAAAGTGGAGCAGCTGCTGGTGCTGTTGCCGGTGCTAGTGCTGGTGCTGGTGCTGGTGCTGCAGGAGAAAGTGGTGCTGGTGCTGGTGCTGGTACTGGTGGTGGCACCTTTGCAAGTGTTGCTGCTGTCTGACCTATGCTTGCCGATGGAACTGGATGCTCTATGTTGTATCTTCCTCCTCTTTCTCCTCCTTTTGGTATAGGCGGAGCTTGCCCTGGTCCTGGAGCCTGGGGTGGCGGTTGCACTGGTGTTGCTGCCTCGTCCTTGCTTACTGACGGAGCAGGATATTCTTGTCTGCCTCCTGGTGGTTGTCGCGGTGGTTGTTGTGGTGCTAGAGCTGCGGCTGAATTCGCTTCCCTGACCGTGTTGGCCGACCGAGCTGGATGCTCGACCTTCTGCTCTCGTAGCTCAACCCTTCCTAAGGGTGACGTACGTGCCTTGCCACTGGGCAATGGATCTCCCTCACCTTTCTCCGAATGAATCAGCCGCTCAGACCTGGCCTTCGCTTCAAGCATGCCCCCAGGCTGCTCTTGCGCAAGTCCCGTGGTAGAAGGCGTGACTGCCGTCCGTTTTACATCCCTCGTTTCTAATGCCCTTACTTTGGGATCATTTCTTTCTTCGCTTGCCGCCAGTGAGGTGCTGGAAGCAGTCAGGTCAGAGAGGTTTTGAGATCTTCCAGCGGTTGTGCTGCTGTTGGTGCTCGTTGGTTGAGGAGGCCACTTGTGCTGCAACTTTGCGGGAGAACTTGTCGACTTTGTTCCTTCCGATTTTTCTGTTTCTCTTTGCGGCACCGATTCTGATGGCTTCTGCTCCTGTTCAAAACCATCGCTCTTCTTCGATATCGCAGCAGCTGATGTTTTCGGGGTTGTCATTCCTTGCCTCGATGAAATCTTGTGCTGCACATCGTCTGCGCGCTGGGAACGAGATGGAGTATCAACTTGCTGTTCAACGCTTGCTCTTGTAGCAGTGGATGAAATTGGTTCATCGGACAACCTCTTTCCCTCTAAGTTCGCAACCGAGGCCGTTGGTTGATGGCTGACCGCAGACGCCTCTTTTCGAAATTCCAATGAAGGAGACATTGGGGGAAGAAGGGGAAGGGGAGGGGGAGGGGAAGAAGAAGGGAGAGGGGAAGCGTTGGTAGGAGGGGGAGAGGGAAGCCGGGGTTGGAAAGAGGAATTAGGGAAGGTGGGAGGAAGACTCTGCCCCCGGCGTTCAGGCACGAAGCTTGTGAATTTGGATTGAGGTTGTTGACTTGGAGTTGTTTCAAGCTCGTTGGAGAAGGTTTCACGCGGGGAAATCTGTAAACTCGCGATCGTCGGGTAGACTTCGAAGTTCCATCCTCTCGGGGAAACCTTGGGTTGCAATGGCGAACGCGTTGGAGGCTGTCGCTGCGACGCCTCGCCCGTGCTGGGTTCACGGACGTAAGATTCATATCCTCTATGCTCAACTGGCCGGGCCTTGTGCTCTCCTGTTCATCAGGTCAAAAGGAGGAGGGGCACGAGGAGGCAGGTCAGGAAGGAGTACCCGCGAGTTGAGACGGATTGACGTCGAGCGTACACTCGTAGCTCATCTTCCCCAGGCCCAAGGTGGCTCCTTGTAGAGCATTTCTCTCTACTTCAGCACGCGGAATAGGAGATTCTTCCACGCTGCTTTGATTGGGTCTGTTTCTTTCGTACTCAATCTTTCCCAACCCGATTGACATGTCGTCCATACGGCTGAAAGCAACCTGGCAAGACCATAGCTCTCAGAGAAGAATAGAGACTCTTGCAAACTACCGCCTGCTTGCTCCTGAACGCATTCCGTTGGTCTGTTGTATCGGGATTGACCAGTATGATCGAGGCCTCGACCTTCAATTCGATTGTGATCAGGACAAGGGCCGCGAAAGAAACATGGTGTGCAAACCTGGGGGGAGGTCGACGGTCCAACTAAGGGAGAGACTTGATGATGATGGTCGTCTTTGCTATCTCTCTCATGGGATGATTTCAGATGAGCATGTGACGTGGAAGACATTGAAAGGTTTTGAATGTAATCCAATGAGTTCCTGTTGCGGAGTACAATCATGGCCTGCTGTACCCTCTGAAGAGAAAGGATGTTCTGCTCCAGATCAGCGATGGTCTGGGGAGGAGCACCGAACTTGGAGAGCTTGTGGCGGACATCGGAGAGATAGCTAATCTTCTGCATCAACAAAGAATCTGATATCCTCGGCTTCAGGTCTGCTTCCTCCCTCCCCTGCACAACAACAGCTCGTCACATCGCAGACTTCGCTCACGTCCAACTCTTACATCCGCTTGCCTCTCCTTGTAGAAGAACCCGCGCCTAGCCAGCATCAGAATGTTGGTATCCCACGGGCCATTGCGGTTCAACCATTGGTCGTCTCCTGTGCTGCGAGGAGAAACAGCGGGACTAGCCTCCTGCCTCTGCTTGCCCGGGGTGTAGGCTTGCCGCCATGGAGGGCTGACCGTGTCGACTTTCCGTTGTGCTGAAGACTTCTGGTTGGAGACTAGACTGCGAAGCGCATGGGATATGTCTCCGAGAAGGCCCCCAAACTTGCTCTTGCTAGTGTGGGAACTAGAAGGGTTGCTGGGGGTACGTTTGAACCAGTCGTCCGAGTGGATGATGTGCACCATTTGCTCCTCCGTCACGATCTCTCCTACCAGGAGATGGTTCGACATGTCTTTCTTACAGCAGGACGATCCGCGGAGTTAAGGGATAGTGAAGTCGATCTGAACCAGTGCCCTTCCCATCTTTAGAGAAAGCTGTCAGAGGAATGCAACTTAGCCATTTGTGGCAAGTTAGATACTGAATCATCTAAAGTCAACTTGCTGCGAATTGGTGAAAAATCACATCACATTCTTACTAAGTTTCAGCTCTATGGGAAATATTGAGAATTCAAGCTACAGCAGGCAGCAAGACAAAATACAAGGGCAGTTTCAGAGAACTTTGCTCCAAGACAGGTGAAAAGAGGATCAGTGAAACAATGTTAGGAGAGGGAAGGGGTGAAGGTCATAACTTAGTAATATCACAAGACGAAAATGTGGAACTTTGTGAATGGGATGGGAAGAAGCGGGTGCAGGTGAAGCATTCCATGATAGCGGCAGACTGAGGCTCGGGATGCGGCATGATGATGGGTAGGCGCGGACAGAGAGGTCAGCAGGCATGGAAAGAAAACTTCGGAGAGTAAAAAATATCAATGTCAGGAGCCGCGGAGCATTTTTCGCCGCTCAGGGGCAAGGCTTGCCGCCATCAGTGCTTTGATGGGGTACCACGAAATGGACGTCGGAACTCCGCTTCCCGACGGAGGGTCATTTTCATCGGAAAGGTTCAAATTATCCAATTAAATTTGAAATTGAAATGTAACCAAAATGTTTTCATTATTAAAGATGAAAAAATTTGGTACCACCCCCGTGGTTGTGTTTTGAGGACTCACTGCAAGGCCGTAAGAGCGAGAAGAGGAATCTCGAAGGTTGAAGGCACACAGGTGGGGTGGGGTGGTGGTCTACCCGCCTAATAGTACCGGGTACTGCTCTGATTTGTGGTTGGTGAACTGGCCCGGGGGGGGTACACCTTGGGCAGTGAGGAATGTAGGGGGTGGGCAAAAACAGGGGTGGGGTAGTACGGATTACAGAATGGCCGCCAAGCCTTTTACAATAGAATTATTTTACTCAAAGCTATTAAGCAATTATTCAAGACCGGACTCCGAGTTGACTCCGAGTGAGCCACCCGGCACGGCCCGGACTCCGGGTGGATTTTGAGACGGGCAATCATCAATTTCCAACCAACAAATTTTTGGAGTAATCATTTTTCATTTAACGAAAGTTTGCAGTAATCATTTTCAGATCAACTTTTTGAAACTATAATCATTTTCGAATCAAAACTCCCCGTTTTCAGACCTTTGAAGTTACCGGGCCTGTAGTGCCAGGCCCGACGGTCCCGGGTCACTGATCAAAGTTCAAAAAAGGTCCTGGACTTGGTACTAATTTTTAACTTAACTTTGAGTAAAAGACTGGACTTTAAAAAACATATTCAATTTATTGCGGAAAGGTGAGAGTCGCCTATCTCGGAAGGGAGAATCTGGAGATATGCATTTGCTTTGTGGGGAACATTTGGAATTTTAAGGGAGGCGGAGATGAAACTGGAGGTGAAATTTCACGAGTCACAACCAAATCTGGCGGGTTTTGTTACACAAATACAATTGCGCTCGGACGAAAGGTAGGTGGAGGGTGGGGTAGTGAAATAACCCTATCCTTTCCCAAGAAAAAATCAGTCAAAACTATCATTGGGTGGGGTACTTTTGAAGGCATCGTTTCATTGATCACGGTGGGTGGTAGAGGTGGAAGGTACGGGAAAGTTTTACTCAAGTAGATATGACTCTTTCATTTAACGGTGTGATGTCACCTGACAGATCAGCTGACTCTATTTGTACCAACAAATGAGACCACGTGACATTAATTGCAGATCACGTGATATCACGTGGAAGCTTTTTTAGGGTCTGGAGGTTTCTATGGCCACCACCTACAATGTTTTAGAGATGCCCCTGCAGCCATGGCGAGGGCGGGGCAGCGAGGGACGGAATGAAGGGGAAGGAAGAAGGAAGGAAGAAGCTCGATTAGGTTGTGATGGAGGGAACGATTCCAAAGGAAGTTTTTTGAATTGTGTGTATGGAAACATCGTCTGGGTGCATACGGAATAGAAGGTCCAAGGCGACTTTTGTTTTTGTTGTTTTGTTTGTCTGTTTTGTATCGTTTGATTTTGGATTAACACTTGTATTCACTATCAGATTAGAAGCTGCTTAAACCAAGTTTGGATTGGAGGTGGCGGCTTGCCGTGTTATGCCATTCGGCGAAAAGAATTCAGATCAGTCTGGCTTTGATCATCTCACAATAGCGAGCATATCAGAAACAGATCTTTCTTCAACCAAATCGCATGTATGCGTGGAAGAAAAGGTTGAAAATGATCATGGTTTTGGTCACTCTGCTTCACATAATCCACTAGAATCAGGCACATTCTGGCCTCTACGAAAAAGGAGAAAGAGTGACAATGGAATGAAAGCTAAACCGACCAAAGCTGAATCCAAGAAATGGATAAAATCATGGAGGTCCTCGAATAGCATTTTAGAGATGAACCGAGAAGATAAACCTGATGAAGACGAAGATGATGAGATATCACCAGAAGAGAGGGGGTCATGGAGTCTCCCTTCCTTGTGGTCGAACTTTCCTGGCATGGTGCTGTTCTCTGTTTGGATAGTGTTCTATTCTCTCTTGATCTTCCTCGTGCACTGGATCTCGAGTCGAATGACAGGATCGGTCCCCGGAGATTCTGATGATGCTGTTATTATGGAGAAGACCAAGTTCGTCAAGATGCAGATTTCGTTCCTGTTTGTGATATGCATGTTGATGGACATTGGAGGTATATGCTTTCAGATCTCCAAGAAGAAGCGGGCATTGAACAGTTTAGTCTTTTTCATCAACACGGTTTCTTTTGTCGTTTACCTATCTGCTTGTTTTGGTTGGATACCGGCCATCTACTCTCTCGACGGGAAGAGGGTATCCGTAGAAAGATTCTTTCAGTGGATGAACACAACTCCTTGCATGATATTTGTCTTGTCTGCATTGGGGAATACTCTACAAAAATATCTCATTCATGACGTCAAGGAACTTGTCAAATGCGTCTTGTGGGATGAGGCGATGATTTTCGCAGGTTGCTCTGCAAATTTTGCCTAACGGGCGGACTGATCCGTGTGCCGGCAGGCTTGCTTCATGCTTACCTGGGGTTTTCCTTGTTGGGCTGGATGTTCCTTTTGACTGCATGCTTCTGCTTCTACCAAGTGATGCAAAAACTTCACGGTGCGATATTGATCAGGTGTGGACAAAAACAATTTTCGTGAATGCCTCCTCCTCTCACTGTGGTCTTGCAGCATATCGAAGGTTGCGACAGTCTACGAAGTAGTCTCTCTGCGGGTGCTCGAAATCTTCACGATCGTCTTGTGGTCGCTGTTCCCATTGGTGCACGTGTTATACTTCTCAGGTATTGATGACTCAGTTCATTCCGCGAGAAATCACTCACAAGATGCTTCCACACAGGGACCATCACTTTCACTCAGTATGATATCGCCCAGTCCTTTGTGGACCTGGCGACGAAGGCGATTTACTCCGTTACGCTCATCACTGGAAACTTCTTCCTCCTCGACACCGTGGCAGAACTTCGGCTGGAGCAGCTGCAAGCGGAGAAGGACGCAAGAAACAGCAAGGTTGTGCGCTCCGAGATGATGGATCATGCCATGCAGGTGATCTCTGTAGATGCGCATGGTGGAGTGACGCTGACGAGCGATGGTAGATGGCGGTGATAGAGGCCGAGACCTCTGCTCGTCTCTCCTCGCGCTTCCTCGCCAACATCAGCCATGAGCTGCGCACACCCTTGAACTCTATCATCGCCTTCAACTCCCTGCTCCTCGAGTCCGACGACTTGAGGTGTTTCTGATGATCCCCCTCGAGATGGACTAGACCTGACCTGGCTCCCGCGCTCGCAGCACCACACAGACAGAGTACGTGACCTCTTCCCTGACTTCCGCCGAATCTCTTCTCAGTGTCATAAACCAGGTTTGTACATCATCGAGCTCATTGTGTCGTATGATTGTATTCACGTCATGGTTCCCAGGTCCTGGACTTTGCCAAGCTGGACTCGGAATCCAAACTCTTCAAGACCTCCGGGGAGGAGGAGACACCGAAAGCTCTGCAGCCCTTCTTCCTGGAGCAAGTTTGCGACAACGTTTGTGACATGATGAGCTCGAGGGTGGCGGCTCGGGAGGTGGACTTTGCCGTCAAGGTTTCCGGCCACCATGGACACGAGGAGGGGAAGAAGCTGATGTTGGTGGGCGACTCGTTCCAGCTGTGTCAGTGCCTTGTCAACCTCTGCGACAACGGTGAGTGGGCAGCTGAGTGTCAGGCTCGGGGTAAAGCTTCCTGCAGCTGTAAAGTTCGCACGGAAGACGGGGGGCGAGGCTCACATGCGCGTCTCCCTCCAGCGATCCTCGAGCGACTGGGCCGTTGTCCAGGTTGACCATCAGCGTTGTTGTCTGTGCTTGTTTAGCTTGTGCCGTTTGCCTTTCTGTTGTCACTTGAGCATGTTGCGGCTGTTTCAGGTTGTTAGCATATGTTCTTCGTGTTTGCACATCTCCCCATGGTAGGATTCGTGTCTGTCTCAAAGTCGAGCAGGTGGAGGTGCAGGACAACGGAGTCGGAATCGCCCGCGAGAGCTTGGACCTTCTCTTCAAACCCTTCTCGCAGGTTGTCACTTCCCTTCCCCCCCCCCCCTCCCTCCCTTCTCTCTCCTCCTTCTCCTCGTGTCGCAGGTGGCTGATTGCAGTACAGATCTCGTCCCATTACTCCCGCGAGCATGGAGGCACAGGCCTCGGCCTCGCCATCACACACAAGATCGTCACCAGCATGGGAGGAACCATCACATGCTGCAGCGACGGCCTTGAGAAGGGCTCAACCTTCAGGTCCCACCTTGCCTCTCCTGCTCCTCCTCCCTTTGTCCCTGCTCCTCCTGCTCCTGCTCCTTCTTCTCTTACTCCTGCTCCTATTTCTTCTGCTCTCGGAGTGGCACTGACATGCAACAGGATGGTCGTACCGTTCGCCATTTACAAGCAAGAGGAGGTGGCCGATGAGCTTCCCGCGGAGGAGGAGAAGTCGCACTCGTCCGAGGACAAACTCCATCGCCACGACGACAAGCCCCTTCCCCATGATCTTCAGCTCGTCCTCTGCATGGCTCGCGGTCCCTCCTTCCGATCGGTCGAGCTCTTTTGCCGCAACCACAAGATGAAGCCTGAAAGTTTCGCTTACGACGGGCCTGAACCCTCCAACATGTCCATGATCCGGCTCGTGTCCAAGATCAAGAGAACGCTGGGCAGCGACTCTCCCCCTGTCTTCCTCGTGCAGATCGAGGTGTACAAGGAGCTGCTGAAGAAGCAGATGCAGCTTCCTTCTCGGCTCCTCATCTTCGGCTACATCGACTCTCAGTTCGAGCTGATAGAGTCGCAAGACGACATGGCGACTCGGCTGGTTCCCCGGCCTATCAAGCACAGCTTGCTGCACTCCAAGATCCACTCGATGCTGCTGATTACGGTACCTCAGCTACCTAGAGCTCGTCAGCCTCGCCCTTACTGAGACCAGCAGGCGGCAAAGACGGAAAGGAGCAGCAGCGTCGCGTCGGGAGACTCCGAGAAGATCTCTGAGTTGGATGACGTGAGTCATCCCGACGAGGAACGGGTGATGGCGAGCTCAGTCATTTGCTGTCATCCTCCTCCTCGTTCCATTCCTCTCTTGTTTTCTTCCTCTCTTGTTTTCTCCCTCTCTCTCAGCTGCGACTTCGACTTGCTCGCATCTTACCTGGTCTTCTAGCAGCAGGAGAAGAAGCTGCGCGTCCTCGTCGTCGACGATCATTTCGCCAACCAGAAAGTGGCCGTAGCTCTCCTCAACAAAGTGCTCGGTAAGACTTGCTTACACCCTCCTCCTCCTCCTAGCTCCCTAGCTCTCCTCTCCTCCCTTTCTCTCCTCCACTTCCTTATCCCATCCTTTGCTCTACGCTCGTCCCATCTCCCCTTCCTCTTCCATGTGTTTTGTCCTCTCCCTACATCCTCTCTCCCTCTCTTCTCCCCTCCATCTCCCCTCTCCCTCTCGTTCTCGACTGACTCTCTCCCTCAGGCAAGGATGCTGTCATTGCAGACATTGCCAGCGATGGCGTCGAAGCGCTGAAGCTCGTTGAGGACAATAAGGACGATCCCTACAACCTCATCCTCATGGACATTCAGATGCCCAACATGGACGGCCTGGAGGCTACGAGGAGAGTGAGGTTGCTGGAGAAGAAAGTAAGTCCGACCCTTGACCTTCTTCTGATCTTTCTTCTCTTAAATCTCCCCCCCCCCCCCCCCCCCCCCCCCCCCCCCCCTCCTCTGCGTCACTGCTGTCTCAATCTTCCGCCCTGCTTCTGTCCTCCCCTGTTCCTCTGTCCCTCTGTCTCCTCCTTCTTCCTCCTTCTTCCTCCTATCTTTCAGCGAACTCCACTCATCT
>NW_005434643.1:69630-71145 GCF_000315625.1 Guillardia theta CCMP2712 | reverse complement strand
TCCCCCCTCCTCCTCCTCCTCCTCCTCCTCCCTCCCTCCTCCCTCCTCCTCCTCCTCCTCCTCCTGCTCCTGCTCCTTTTTCCCCTACCCTCTTGTCTTCCTCGTATGATGATCCAACTCGACTTCTCCCCTCCCTGTCCTCTCCCACTTGGAGCTGCTGACAAGCCATGGCAGGACTTCGACGATGCGAGCTCCAGCGACAACTTGCGGGTGGGAGGGTGAGGGAGAGGGCAGAGGTGGCGCGACGAGATTGGTTATCTGAGGCGCCTCCTCGCCTTGTCGGGGAGTTCGGCTGTCCTATCGTTTTGCCATGTCAAGGTTGTATTGTTTGTGCTTTAATGCGAAAGCGACTATGTTCTCAAGTGAAAGAAGACCATAAAGCGTGCTCAAGTATGTTTTTACTAACTTCTTCCGCCCATCTCTGTCCTCATCTCCTCAACTGATGTTATTCCTCTCCTCTCCTCCCCTCTCTTACTCTTGCTGTCCTCTCCTCCCTCCCCTGCCTTCCTCTTGTTCTCACCTACCCCATCCCGTTTTCTCTCCTCCCTCCCTCCCCCTCAATGCATCAGGTTGTATCCTGTTAACGCGCAAGGCTCTATCTCCGAGCTGGGCTGTTCTGAATAGTCTGCAGGAAGTTCTGCAGCAGCTCAGAGCCGTTCTTGACCAGCTCCTCTCCTCTTCTCACGAGGTCGTCTCCCAGCTCCTTCATGTCCAGCGAGCTGTTCAGGCTCTTGCTCTGTGCCCTGATCTCATCAGCCTCCTTGTATACAGCTTGTTCCTCCGCCTCCCCCCCTCGCACACCCTCATCCTGCATAGTGGCGGTGGACAGATCGGTCGCCTCTTCCTTCCCGTCCTTGTCCTCGTGGGTGCGGGGCGAGCCGTCAGCGTTTGCCTTGTTCGATCTCCCGAGCACGAGGCCATGCAGGAACAGAGATAGTCGCTTCACAGGATGCATGCGACCCACCAGTGCCTTGAGGGACTTCAGGAGGGGGTACGTCAGCTCCTCCAGCGCGCTCAGCCTCCTGGTCACCCAGGCGTCAATCTGACTTGCGTCCTTGAACCCCACCAGACGAGCGGATCTGAGCATGACGATCTCGCTGGTCCTCAGCGCGAACCCTAAGGGGGACCAGCGTCTGCTCTTGGCCCTGTTGGCCATGGCCTTGGCCCTGTTGTAGCTGTTGAGCATGAAGCCATCCTTTACCTCGCTCGAGCTCGACATCGCCGACTTGTCAGACTGAAAACAATCTCGTCAGGCGCATGCAGCAAACAGACACGCTTCCTGCACTTGTGACTCGGCTGCTGCTGCAACAACTCCGTTCATCATGCAAATCAGAGTTGTCTCCTTCCACCCCCCTTCTACTCACTCTCTCTCCTCCAGTACCTCGCTCCCTTCTCTCCCTCTCCCTCTCCCTCTCCCTCTCCCTCTCCCTCTACTTTACTCCTCCTGCTCCTGCTCCTGCTCCTGCCCCTGCCCCTGCCCCTGCCCCTGCCCCTGCTCCTGCCCCTGCCCCTGCC
>NW_005434643.1:66211-69530 GCF_000315625.1 Guillardia theta CCMP2712 | reverse complement strand
GAGAGAGAGAGAGAGAGAGAGAGAGAGAGAGAGAGAGAGAGAGAGAGGAGAGGAGAGAGGAGAGAGGGAGAGGAGAGAGGAAAGAGAATAAGAAAGAGAAGTTGAAAAGACAACGCGAGAGAAGAACACAAGTAGGATGAAAGGAGGAAGGGAGATCTGAAGGTCATGCCAGGTTCAAAACGGAACTTTAGCCAGGCTCAAGGTCAAAGGAGCTCGGTCAAGCAACAAGTAGGAAGAGCCGCATACATTGAGTCAACAATCATCTTCTGAGCTATCAGGAGCCTCGATCACCTTGAACATGGCAGGCAAAGAATGTTGAAAGTTGCTGGTCCTACTCGCATCCTCACGCATCCTCGTTCTGCTTCACTAGACGCACTCCCATACACGAACGGCTGAGTCAACGCTTCCTGTCTCAACGCGCTCAGCACTCTCTTCCTCCTCCCCCCCTCATCCCGTTCCTCAGCCCCTCCTCTCTCCCTCCCTCTCCTCTTGTCTTCCCCCACCATCCCTCCCCAACTCTCCTATACACTCACCCTTCCTCATTCACCCCACCATTCCAACAACCCTCCTGAAATCCTGCTCCGCTTCTCCCTCCATCCTCTCCCCCCAACCCCCACCATTTCCCATCTGCCCCCTCTCGTCTCCTCCCCCTGACCCCCGCCCACCCCCACTTCATCCTCACCAGTAGCGAGCAAGGATCCCTGCGGATCGATAGCGAGGCAGGAGACGAAGTGGTCGTGCGCGTCCGCGAGGGTCTTCAGGCATCGAGCCTGTTCGAGGTCCCAGACTCTCAAGCTCCTGGAGGACGAGGATGAGGGGCAAGGGGAGGGAGCAGCGCAAGGGAGGCTGACCGATCGTCTGAGACGGATAGGAGGAAGAGTCCTGGGGGGTACATTGTGTGAGGAGAGGAGCAATAATGTCAAGGGGGAGAAAAACCGTTGGGATGGAAGCATACGTCTCTGACCCAGTTGTCGTGACCCTGAAGAGAATCAATGAGAAACCTTGTCCGTCACACAGTGGTAGTGGGGGTGGTGGAGGAGGAGGAGAAAGGAGGAGGATGAAGAAGAGGAGGAGGAGGAGTACTGACTTGGAGGACGAGGATGCATTTCCCGCTTTCCACGTGCCATATTCGAATCGACTTGTCCCTGCTCTCTCCCTCAACAATCCTCCCCCTGCATCTCGCACGATTCACCTGCTCCCAGAAGCGATGAACGCTCCTAACAGACTACGTGCGCCTCCTCCTCGGCCCTCGGCGACGCTGTTCTCTCCCTGACCTGCCGCCCCCTCGGTAGAGGCAGCCCATTCCTCAGAGCCAGTCTTGGTCATATGTCGCATCAGGATGAGACTGGCCTGCGAGGAGGATAGGGCTGAGTTAGCCGAAGACGAGGACGGGGAACGAGGAAGGAGCTGCTGAGCTTGAGGCGAGAGGGGGGGCAGGAACCTTCTCGTTGGACAGGGCGAGGCACTCGATGACATGCTCGTGTCCTCGGAGCTCCCTGATGCTCGGAGATCCTTGGTTGACGTCCCAAACTTTGACCTGTACGGAAGTTGAGGAGCACGTTGAGTAGAAGACTCAAAGCGCAGGGCAGGGAAGGGCAGAGTAGAACATAGCCGGGCAGGGCAGGGCAGGGCAGGGCAGGGCAGGGCAGGGCAGGGCAGGGCAGGGCAGGGCAGGGCAGGGCAGGGCAGGGCAGGGCAGGGCAGGGCAGGGCAGGGCAGGGCAGGGCAGGGCAGGGCAGGGCGGCGGTTCCGTCTCTATTGACGGTAATCACCGTCTTGTCACTCGAGCAGGAGAAGCAGAGCGGTCGGACGGAGCTTGTAATGATCTCGATAAGATGTCAAGGCCTTCTTTTCGTAGGAGGAAGACAGGTTTCACCCGGCGGACCCACTCGCTGTGCCCAGTCAGAGTCTTGACGCAGTAGCCGCTCTTTGCCTGCAGGTCAACAAGTTCAGCTGTAAGGGGGGCAGAGAGGGGAAGGGCAGGGGGAGAAGATAGTGGCAGTGAAGTAGAGGGAAGCAGTTTTGAGCAACCTCCCAGACTTTGATCGTCGTGTCCCGCGAAGCAGAGATCTGCTGGAAGTGAGATTGGCGAGATGATAGAAGGAAGACGTTACGACGAGCTCGTCGGAGTTGATCCAGGCGACCTGGACGGAAGCGAATGAGGAAAGAGACATCAAGGAGAGTTGATGTCACCCCGGAAACAGAATGTTCATGTCCCCTGAGCGTCCTGAGGCACTCGTTCCTGCCATGAGCGCGGTCACATGGGAGGATTTCAGAGCTAGTTGCATACGAGTCTCCCAACTTCCAAAGCTTGACCGACAAGTCTGACGACCCGGAGGCAAGCACCTAGGTAAAACATCATCAGGTTTCGCTGCTCCGACAGCAAGTCGATCGAGGAGAACGAGGTCAAGGTGCATCGAGACTGACCGTCCCGTCGGAGTTCAACGACACGTCGTTCACGCTTGCCGTGTGCCCCTTCAACGTGCTGCTCAACCTCCCCGAGTCGAGGTCCCACAACTTGATGCTCGCATCCTCCGAGCACGTGATGACGTCCGCGAAGACCTGTCATGCCGGTCACGGTGCTTGCGATAAAGAGCAGGGGAGGGGGGGGAGACTGACGGGGTGAAAGATGACTCGTGAAAGCGGGCTCCTGTGTCCGGTCAAGGTCTTGACATGCGGAGCTCGTGGTATCTGTCTCCCCTGTTCCACCTTCCTCCGGGCCCCTCCAGGGTCTGCGCTCTTCAGCTCGGACTGCAACGAAGCTACCTGCCCCTCAAGCTCCATGACCCTCTTTTGCAGGCGGACGACTGAGGTCCATTTCTTCTCCAGCAGCCCAGCGTCCTTTGGATCGATGCTGGCAACGGACTCCTTGTCCAGTCCCGCATCGTCGATGAAAGCTTTGAGTGCACTGGTATAGCCTGCGGTGCTCAAGTAGTCCGCTATGGCTGCGTGCAGCTCTGCCTTCTGTTTCGGGGTAAGGACCATGCCGGGAGGTGAGTGGTGGAAGGGAGAGAATCCGTGTGAGTCCGTGTGATGCACACTTAAGCTCTACTATCAGTCTTGATCCGGTAGCAAGTTAAGAGGAAGTGCTCCTGATCGATCCGCACCACATTGACCAGCAAATTTGCGAGGGAGGGAGAAAGGAAACCAAGTATGTGAAGATGGGTGAAAGGAGAGAGGCAGAGAACGGAAGTGACGGAGTGAGGAGGAGGAAAGGAGGAGGAGGAAAGGAGGAGGAGGAGGAGGAGGAGGAGGAGGAGGAGGAGGAGGAGGAGGAGGAGGAGGAGGAGGAGGAGGAGGAGGAGGAGGAGGAGTAGGA
>NW_005434643.1:61114-64441 GCF_000315625.1 Guillardia theta CCMP2712 | reverse complement strand
GACGAGGAGGGTCGAGTCCCGCGATGAAGCGATTAAGTGTTCATGCGGCAAGTGCGGGAGATATCGTCTCCTCTCCTTCGCATCCTCCTCCTCCTCCTCCTCCTCCTCCTCCTTCTCGCTACCCTCCTCCTCCTCCCCCAATCCTCCTCCTCTTCCACCTATCCTCCTCCTCACTGCAGTGTGTTTCAGGTTCCTGTGCAATGGCCGGGGATCTCGAGCCGGACAGGGCAGCTTACGATGTTACCTCTGTACAAGCGATGCTTTGACTGCAGGAGGTTTGCGACGTACGGGGTGAGGCAGGAGGAGGTCCGCCTACAGGAAGTGACGAGCCGATGGAACAGGAGCCGGGGCCTGTTAGGAGGACGAAGCACTGCAAGCTCCATGCCCTGCCCACGGAAGTCGATGTGAGGAGAGGAGAGAAGGGAAATGGAGATGGGGGGAGAGGGAGGGAGACAAGGGAAGGGAAGGGAAGGGAAGGGAAGGAGAGGTGGGAAGGAGGGAGGGAGGAGTTGGGGTGGGCGAGAACGTCAGTCGCTGACGCCGGCAGCTCAGGTCGTTCACAAAAGGAAATGCGACCACCAGGGCTGTCCTCTGAGGGCCACGTACAGTAAGCCAGGTGAGGGAGGAGGAGGAGGAGGAGGAGGAGGAGGACGATGTGGGAGGAAGACGAGGACGAGGAGGAGGATGTGGGGGGATGTGGTTTGCTCTAGTGCTGTGGAGCTCTGGATGAGACATCGATGCGATGCTCCTTCGCCTGCTCATCCTCCCCCTCCCTCCCGCTTACTTGCAGTCTGACCCCGTTTCTCCACCACCTGAACCCCACCAGGGGCCATCCACCCCACGAAATGCTCCAAGCACAAGGAAAATGACTACGTCGACGTCGTTCACCAGCGGTTGAGGAGAGCAGGAGGTCAGCTGGAGGGTTTGACCATCTTGGTAGGTGTCGCTACAAGCCTCCTGGAGGAGGCCGGCAGAGTGGATGCGCAAACTTCCCGCTGTACGGCATGAAAGTGAGAGGAGGAGGACGAGGGGTGGGGGGGGGGGGGAGGGGAATAGGAGGAGGAGGAGGAGGAGCTCATTCCGTTGTCTCTAGACGGATAGCACGGCGAGGATGTGCTGGCAGCACAGAGAGCCAGGAATGATCCTCCTGTTCAACATGCGATGTCGCTACCCCCTCTGCCAACGCAAACCCACGCACGGGAAGCCGACAGACAAGATCACAACGTGAGGGAGGAGGAGCGGGAGGAGAGCGGGAAAAAGACAAGCGAGGGGAGAGAGAGGGGAGGAGAGAAGCGACGACGAGGGGGGAGAGAAGGAGAGGTATGGGACGGGGATAGTGACGGGAGAGGAGAAGAGGAGAGGGGAGGAGAAGGAGAGGAGAGGGAGAGGAGAGGGGGGGGGAGGAGAGGAGAGGGAGAGGAGGGCAGGGCAGGGCAGAGGAGGGAAAGGAGAGTCTCAATTTTCCCGGCAGATGTTGCGAGGAGCACAAGGGGCCGGAGGACATCAGGATGAATTCTCTCTTCGTGGCCAAGGAGACCAGCGGCCTGACAAGTGATACCTTGTCAAAGTTGAGGCCCTCCCAGCTTGACTGGTCCAGCAGGAGATACTCCGAGAAGGCACAAACTTCGCTACAGCAAGGATGAGCAGAGGAAAGGGACCCCATCACTCCCCCAGCAGGCCGAGGAGGGGGGTCATCAGGCTCGCTCATAGGGATTTTTGACGTTATACTTCCTGCTCACCCCTTAGCTGGGCTCCTCTGCAGTGAGAATCTAGGTTTGAAAGGAGATCCTCGGGCTCCTTCTCCAGCAGCGTCTCCAGCTGTAACCCTCCTGTCCCTCTTGCCCTGGGACTTCATCCCCTCCTGCAGGTTGGTGATGGCCCGCAAAGGCGTTCCCTCCTCCGCCTTCTCAGCTCGTTGGGGGGTGGAGATCTGCTGGGGGGCTGGTGGGGACGGGGTAGGGGCCGGCAGGTGGGCCTCCTCGCGCGCCGCCATATCGGAGATTGTCCTCCAAACCTGGAGCATGAAAGATTTCTCACGCGCCTGGACCTTCTCGAGGCTCTCCATGGGCTTGTTGATGACCTGCCACACAGTGTCACCTCCCCCCATTCTCCTCCTGCATCTCCTCCTCCTCCTTTCATCTCCCTCCCTCCCACGTTTCCCTGACGCCATCCTTCCTCCTCCCTTCCTCCTCCCTCCCTCCTTCACGTCCTCCCATCCCATCCCCTCTCCTCTCCTCTCCTCCCTTCTTCCCTCTCCTTCTCTCTCCTCACCTTCCAGCTCCCCTCCTTCTCCACCATCAGCTTGCAGTTGAACGGCCGATAGCCCGGCGCGCCCTCCTCCTCAGAGGACCCGACGACCTTCGGCCACTCCTGCCAGAGCTGGTCGAAAGAAGGAAACGTCCTCTGCTCGCTGACTTGCACTTCCTTGCTGCTCTTGCTCTGCTCCTGCTGGCCAGTGAGTCAGATACAAGTGAGGAGAGAGGAGGAAGAGAGAAGAGCGAGGATCAAGGGAGGGAAGAGGAGGAAGAGAGAAGAGTGAGGATCAAGGAAGAGGAGAGGAGGGTTGGAGGAGGGTTGGAGGAGGGAAGTGTCCTGAGGAGGAGGGACAGGGGCGGAGATAATGAAGGAAGGAGTTTCACCTCAGCAGGATCGCACTGAACCTCTGCATCCTGATGCTGCACGTGGGGTTTCAGGTCCTCTTGGGAAGTAGACGCTTCCTCCACTTCCTCCGCTTCCTGACTAGCCTTGCCCTCGTCCTCCCTCTCTCCCTCTTTCTGCCTCTCCTCCTCTTCTTTCTCCTCCTCCTCCTCCTCCTCCTCCTCCTTGTCGCCGTCTTGCACTTCTTTCTCTTCTTCAGGGGATCCTTCCTCCACCGCTTCTCCCTCCTCTGCCTTCTCTGGCGACTCCTCAGACTCCTCGCGCACTGCTTCACGCTGCAAGGAAGCGTCCTCCTCCTCCGCTTCCTCCTCGCCGGCATGCTGCTGAGTAGATTCCGTCTCTTGCCCCCCCTCCTTTCCTGCCGCCTCCTGCTCTGCCATCTGAGCCGCACGCTCTGCTTCCTCTTGGGCAAGCTTGATTTCGCTCCTCAGTTGCTCCAGCAGTGCAAGGAGGAGACTCGATCCCTAGCCCTTGCAGTCAGCGATCTTGCAGCAGGGACAGCGCGTTTCCTACCTCCTCCTCCTTCTGCCGCCTCCCTCGCAGCTCTTCCTCCAGTTCCTCTACCTTGGCTCTGGCCTGCACGGGGTATGACGAAGTTGAGAGGGACAGAGAGGAGAGGAAGAGAGGAGGAAGGGGAGGGGAGGACAGAGCAGCAGAGGTTATGAAGGA
>NW_005434643.1:21658-60673 GCF_000315625.1 Guillardia theta CCMP2712 | reverse complement strand
CTATGACAGGAGAGGAGAGGAGAGGAGAGGAGAGGAGAGGAGAGGAGAGGAGAGGAGAGGTGGGATGGGAATGGGATGGGAAAAAGGAGTGAGAATTACGAGAAGAGGAAAAGGTGATGGGAGAGGAGAGAAGAAAAGAAGAGGGAGAAGCCAAGTAGAGAGGAGGGAGAGGAGGGGAGCATGAGGTTTAGCATGAGGTGCTTCACCTGCTCCAGGCTCGCTCTCGTGACCGCCTGCTGCTTCAGATTCTGATCCAAGTGACGTTCTACCGCCTGCTGGACCTCATGGAGATGGGTCGAGACCTAAGAGGAAGTAAGGGGAGAGGAAGAAAGAGGATGGAGGAGGAGGAGGAGGAGGAGGAGGAAGGAGGAAGAGGGAGGAGGGAGAAGGAGGAGGGGAAGAGCAGGGAGGGAGATCGAGCAGGCAGGTCGACCTCTTCCAGCTCTCGAAGCTTCTCAGCCATCCTGCCACTCGTCTGCTCCACTTCCTCCTGCTTCCCACCGTCAGCCCCGGCGTCTCCCAGCTGAGAGACTTCACCTCAAGCTGGCCCTCCCTGCCCCTCCCCTTCAGCTTCTCCAGCATCGTCGTCATCATCATTCTTGTCTTGTCCAGCTGCACACACTCACAAACTGCCCTCGCACACAGTCAACGTTACCTGCTCCTCCACTCTTCCCACCAGGCCTTCAGCTGGGCCGATCGCTGCCTCCACCTGCCCGCAGCTGCCACACCCGCTGATCGTTACCCTCAGCGAGGTACTACACACGCGATCCGCCGGCCATTCTGCCAGATCCCGAACAAGGAGCGAAGCACGGGAGGAGGAGGAAGAAGAAGAAGCATCCTCTTCCTGCACAGCTGCAGGCGCTGTTCGTCTCCTGCACTGCCATGCAAGGACGTGTCTCTCAAGGGCCTTGGCGGAGGACTTGACCACCTTGGAGCGGAGGTCCTCAAGAAGGGAGAGGAGGGAGTCGGTCAAGAAGATCCTCGTCGGCCCGATGCAATAGAGGGAGGAGGAGCAGGAGCAGTGCGTGAGGACGGTCTGGACCTGCTCGCTCAAGGACAGGCGTCCCAGCAGGTAGCAGTCACGGAGGGGATGGGAGGGGGGGACGACGCCATGGCCGAAGAGGAGGGGATGGTAGCGATGGACGAAGAGCTCGTGTGAGAAGCTCCTGTCCAGTCCCTCCCTCCCGAGCAGACTTGCCTCCACCACGCGATGCTTCCTGCGATCGCAGTGAGGAACGACAGAGCTCGGGTACCAGAGGTCCGGCGGTAGAGGAAGAGACTTGGGGTATGGAGTAGATGAGGTCGTGGAGGGGCAGGAGGAGGGAGGAGGGAAGAGGAACGAGGGGTAAAGAGGACTACCTCAACTGCAGCTCACAGAAGCTCGCGTCGAAGTATCTGCTGTTCCTCTCCTGGCACGTTTGGAGGCAGAGAAACCTCCGCGTGCTTTGCAGCTCATGCGAGTTCAGCTCCTCCTCAACCTCCATCAGCTCCTTCCTCATCGCAGCAACCAAGTCTGCCTGCGGGGCCGCGCAGGGACCCCTGGGGAGGAGGAAGGAGCCTCCTGCTCTCCTCTGCGCCGCTGCCCTCAGCCATTGGGCATAGCGGGCGAGGAGGACGTAGAAGAAGTCTTCGCGCAGCAGCTGCTGCATGCTGTACTCCTGCCGCTGCTCTACATGCTCCACAGCCAGGAGCTGCTGCTGGCCCCCGATGAAGGCAGCACAGGCGGAGGAGGAAGAGATGTCCATTTCCCCTGCCCACTGCCGCATCTGATCCATCAAGGACAGATGGGGGAGGAGGCTGAGGCGGGAGGAGGGGAGTGCGGCCCTTGTCAACTTGCTCATCCTCTCGAGGAGACTTCCTTCCTCCAGGAGACGCAGGGGATGCTTCCCTCCTCGTGCTCGACACACAGTGCGAGACCTGGACCAGGAACGATGAGTAAGGGGGAGGGAGGGAGGGAGGGAGGGAGGGAGGGGAAGATGGGAAGGAGGGAGGGAGTAAGAGTATGGTAAGCCGCTTACGTGATCTGCTCTCTCTTGCATTGATCCTGAAAAGGAAATGTTCACCATCTCCGATGAAGCGTGGAGGAGGGAAAGGAAAGGAGGAGAAAGAGAAAAGGAAGGAAGAATCTGAGATTGCGCGTCCTAGGAAAGGAGCAGGAGCAGGAGCGGGGGGGGGGGGCTCTACCTCCCATGCAGACAGGCAGGACTGCAGTCGATGATGCAAAAGGTCGTCCATCAGCCTGGCAGCGAGTTGCTGGAAACTCGTCGAGCCCGCAGGCCGTCGGTCGTCGGCAGCAGGAGCGTCACACTCTGAGACATCTTTCGTGCAGATGATGGTGACGGTCCTCAGTCCAGCTCCAGCTCCAGCTCCTCCTGCTCCTGCTCCTGCTCCTGCTCCTCCTGTTTCGCCAGGATTCTCTGAGAGCTTTGCTGACCCCAGGGCCACTTGAGCGGCTAGGAGGACTTTCTCGATGATCATCATGTACAAACAAGACCCGAAGGCCTCGGCGTTCATCATGAAGTTGCCCAGGAGCGCATCTATGAGGACAAGAAGCTGAGGGGTCTAGCAGTCGTGTCGTCCTCCTCTTACCTGACATCTCCTCGCGCGATTCCTCTCCAGCATCGGATGCTTCCTCCCCCGTGGAGAAGAGCAGGTTTTCCACCTTCCTCCAGGCTCGAGCAAGCTTCTGCGGCATTTTATCACCTCGTCGTCTCCTCTTCACGTTCCCTCAATTTCCTCTGCTCGCTCCCCGTCTCTAGAAGAACCCACAAGACTACATTTTCCCGTCCTCGTCTCTCCCTCCTCCTGACTCTCTTCGCCTGCTCCCTCTCGCTTCATTCCACCTGTTCCCTCCTCTCGGCTCCCCTGCCCTGCCTTCCTCTCCCCTCTTCTCCCCTTCTCTTCACCTCAGTGGAGCTCCGGCAACTCTCAGTCTCCTTCATTGCCGAGACGGCAGACGACCACACCATCAACGCGGCAGCATGACGGACGACGCTCTCGACCTCGCTCTCCGACATCCCCAGCAACTCCAACGAACTGACCGTCTCCTTCCAATCCTCAAGAGTCTCCTCGTTTCTGCCCACCTGGCTAGCGTTGGGGCATACATCCGAGATGCTACAGATATCCGCAACGAGCTTCTCCTGCTCCAGGCATGCCTGCAGAACCTGCTCCGTCAACCTGCAGCATCCTTCATGGCCAGGGGCGATCAATGGTCTCCTCATGTCGACGAGCCGAGGCTTCACTGCTGCTGCAGAGAGCTCCAGCCCCGATGCCGCATGCTCGTAGCCCAGCACGCTGAGGACAAGGTTATGAAGCAGCAAGACAGCATGGGCAGCGTTCTAGCTCACAGGGAGAGGAAGCATCCATCGCTGTCGCATGAGGTGGAGTTGGATGTCGTCAAGCTTTCCAGCAAGTGCATCGCTGCCTTGACCTTCTTCTTGCATCACAAGGCGGCAGAGCACAGACAGCACGTACCTTGTCGATCAGCGAACCTCCAGCAGCCGTACATGCTTGCTTGCCCTCAGCAAGAAGACCACTCAGGATCAATCTCAGCATCGCCGCCCGCTCCTCCCTCCTCCCTCCCTCTATGATGCACAGCTGAGGATCTCGACGGACTCTCATCATGGAGAAGACGCTCTGAGCGTAGGCCGACGCCTGGACCCCAGCACAGCATGTTGACGGCTCCATGTCGCTCCTGCTGTTCCTGCTGTGGACCTCGAGCCCACCAGACAAAAGCAGGAATGGCCCAGCACGAGTGTCGTACTTTCCCACAGAAGTTCTCAACCTCAAGGCATGGAGCGCATTGGGAAGGTCGATATGCTTCAGAGATGTGAGACTGTCCGGCGCGTCTAGCCCGGGCTGGTTTTTGCGGTGAATGTCTCTTGCTGACATGGTCAACTCTGACCCGTCGCTGAGTTTCACCCTCAACCTTCCGCCATCCAACTGGCTGATAACCTGTGCCTCGACCCAACTTTGCCCGCCCGTGGGTCTCACCCATATTGAGTTGCTCATGTGAAGACGAAGAGAAACGACGGACTCAGCCTTGGGCTGGAAAGACTGAGAGACAAGAGAAATCTTGCACCATCTGCCAAAATACTTGTCATTTCATAGAATGCAAAAAATCAGGCAAGATGTCGTTTTCACGCAAGCATGCTTCCGTTTGTATAAAGGACATCGATGCCTGCTTTCCTCTCTGAGAAGGCCTTCTCATATTAGGGCATATTCGAATATGCACGAATTTTCACATTCTCTTCTCTCGCACACCTGACCCTTCCTCATCCTCATCCTCCTCCTCCTCCTCCTCCTCCTCCTCCTCCTCCTCCTCCTCCTCCTCCTCCTCCTCCTCCTCCTCCTCCTCTACATCTGTCGTCCATGATCACACGCCCAGCCAGCACACCATTTCAAATTTCTGCTTTTTTAAAAATAGAGGAGATCCCCCCCGGTTGAAAGGGCCGGTCAATTTATTATTAGCCTGTTTTCAAGACGGTTCAGCCCGGCCCGCCGCCGGGCCGCCTGGGCCCGGGCCGGGCCGGGCGACACTGGCACGGTACGGTAGCCGTCCGATCACTGTTTACTCAACTTGATGGGCCAGTGTCACGGCGTCCCGGGCCGCCTGCGGCGCCGGAGTCCGCCGCAGGCGGCGGCCCGGGGCCGTGGCAGAACTTCGAACTCGGAACTTCGGGCCGGGCTGAGTGCCACTTCGACTTGAACCGCTCCGGGGGCCGGGGCCCGGGGGCCGGGGCCGGCCGGGGCCGCCGGCCGCCGGCCGCCGGCGGCCCGGGGCGCGGCCAGGCTCCCGGAGCGGCTACCGTGGCAGGCCAGGCTCCTTCCGCCGATGATGATGGCACTGCCGGGGCCGGCCCGAGCGCACTGGCAGGCTGAGCTCGCGCCGCGGCCGCCGCCGGGCGCACCGGCGGGCCGGGCGACTCAGCCCGGCGGCGGGCCAGCGGCAGGCCAGTGAGCCTGCCTCTGGCGAGTCTGAGTGCCATGATCGGACGCCGTCACGCGGCTCGCGCCTGACACGGACACAGTGTGTCCGATCATCGGACCGGCGCTCCGAGGGAGCTGCAGTGCGGACTTGGAGTCCGGCGGCCGGCGCCGGCTGGGTCGGCGGCCGGCGGGACCCTCGCGGCAGTGAGCCTTCAAGAGTCCCGGCTCAGTTCGGAGTCCGTGCTCAGCACCGGGCCGCGCCCGACTCGTTGGTCCCGGACTATTTGCAGCACCGTGCCCGCCGCGGCCGGCCCGGGCGGGCCCCGGTGTGATCAGTGACCGTCCGACTTGCCGTGACCGCCGCCGCCGCAGTGTGACTTTTTGCTGACAGTCCGCGCCCGGCCGGGGCTGAGTCCGTGCCACCGACTCGTACTAACTTAAGTTAGTTACGGCCCGGCCCTCGGGACCGATGCCGCCGCGCCTGGCAAACTTTGACTTAAATTATATGCCGTGACGGTGCCCGGCGGTCTCAGAGTCTGGCTTCTTGTAAGGCGGTGTGTTTTGTAGGATGTGTCGGTTCGCACCGGTGGGTGGTAATTATAGGCTGTCAGCCAAAGCGTCTCCTTCGAGTGATGACGGGAGGAACAGAACTGATTTTTCAAACTTAACAATAATAGATATAGCAGGTTTACAGGTCGGAAAGGCATTCGGCGGATGGCAGCATGGGATTCGGGGGTGGTCAGGTAAGAAATCTAGGGGGTGGGGTCCAAGGGGATATCTCAAACGGATATTTGGCCCCTGTTCTTTCGTTGATCATGGATGCCACCAATGAAATCAGACCCATCTTTACTCAAATGAATTCACATAAGAAGAGCGAGTCCCCCTCAATTGAGGTGATAACAATGTTCGAAAGGCAGACAGCAATCCCCAGGGGATTCTTTACTACACAAAGCACCAAAGATACGATACAAGAACTTTTCGAATCTCATTACCAGAACCATATCTCAAGATTCAATGTCGCCCGGGAGGGAGGTCGAAGGGGTGCCTTGTCATCTTTCGGACCAGCAGTAGGTATGGGTGCTCGGAAATAAGGGGTTATGGTCCTGATCATTGCACTCAATTACCCTACTAAAATCCATGTTACGAACGTCTTAAATACGGGTGGGTAGTAAAATATACTGAATATCGGTGGGGTATAGAGGAGAATTTGGGGGTAGGGGGTGGGAGGCAAGTGCAAGAACGTGGGAACAAGAGAATTGTTTGCATTGCCGCCGAAAGCTCTGAGCGATGCACGCAAGCGAGGTTGGAGATGAGAACAAACCGAGTACAGTCATGAATCATGGAAGTTGCGTGCATGAGGATGATCAGGAGAAGGTGAGTTTCCTCCAGTCGCCAGTGTGTTGTGTGCGCTCCCCTTGGCCGATGGATCATGTCGTGATGACACGACTGCTTCGACATGGTTTCTTGTCTGCATGTATTAAAAGCATAAACTTCAAAGGAACTGATGTTTCTGTTTTTTTTACAGAGTACAAGGCATAATTCCGAAGATTCGGCTAGCATCTGTGTTGAAGAAAGGATAAGCACCATCAAAAGCTTCTGCGTATTCCGTGCCAGGGAAATTTGGCCATCCTGCCTACAAGAAGTGGCCTCGACGATGCAGGAAATGGTTTTGGAAGAAGGAACAACGGTGACAAAAAGAGGACAACCTGGGCAGGACATGTACTGGATAATGTCAGGGAGCTGCGCTTGTGTCCTGGATGACGAAGAAATCGACCACCTGACAATTGGGCGATGCTTCGGTGAGGTGACTGTCGTTGAACTGTGCAAGCGCTTGCTGAGCGGAGAGTCGTTCGATATGGCATCGAAGGAGTGTCTCAGAATGGCAGATATTCGCACTCTGGAGCGATGCCATCTTTTGAAACTGTCGTACCTGGATATGCTCCCGTTGATACGGAGAATCCCCAACCTGTGGAGCTCTCTGGACGAGATGTCGCGCATCAACATCGGCAAGGTTGAGTTGAAGAGGCAGAAAGACCGCTATCAAAAATCCCTCGAGCTCATGGACGTGGAGGAAAGAGTGGATGCTCTCATGGCCTCGCCTTGCGTCGTTTCCCGCAACGTTGATCCCTCCTGCTTGAAAACCATCGCGAAGAAGTTGCAAGTGTGTGCGATTCCAGAGGGAGACCTGGTAATCTCCCAGGGCAAATTCGGCGATAACATGTACTGGGTCGTCTCAGGAACTTTCTCCTGCTCTGTGGATGGTGTCGAGATCGACACGCTGACCAGGGGGCAGTGCTTCGGGGAGATGACCATGATCAAGTTGTGTCGGCTGCGCAAGAGCGGCGTGCCCGAGAGCGAGATCAGGAGCAAGTGCATGCGGGCAGCGGACGTGAGGGCCGTGGAGAAGTCTGTGGTCCTGAAGCTCAGCTACGCCGATGCGCTCTACCTGATGAGGACCGCTCCCAATCTGTGGTGCTCCCTGGAAGACATCTCGAAACAGAGGTCTACAAGGATGGAGCGCTTGTCTACCGTCGTTGAGTGATGGATCCCGGATCAAGTTCTGTATATTATCATCATGTGCTAACGAGATGTCTTCTCCTCCCCTAGGTGGAGTGAAAAGGTTTCACATCTTTGTAAGAATATGTAATGCACTAGTCGCATGACGCTCACGAGACGTCTGAGCAAGATCGCAGCTCTCATGCACCCTGCACTTCCTTTTACATTCTTCATGTTCAACAATCCCAGAGTACACATCAACCAATTTACACGGGCGTCAGTCGTGAAATATCGTTCTTCTCATCCTCTCTAGAACCACGGGATTCTGGCTATTGCGTACAGTCAGCACGAGTGACCGTCGCACTTGACTCACCAAACAATATCGTGCTTCGAGTACGGAGCAGGAAGTCTTGCTACGCCGTCCAAGATAACGATAGTTCCCTCCTGCACAGTGAAAGAAACCCTGTGCTGCATCGCCGTCAGCACCGCAGATCTCCGCTACGCATGCCTCTCACAGCACTTAGCCTATCTTTGACGCTCTCCAGCCTCTCGGCAACCTTGGCTGGATCATGCTCCTCCGCGGGAACTCGGTCCCTCCTTGTCAGAGGATGATCCTGCTCCATAGAGGCGAAGTCTATCTCCACGATGGGCGCGTCTGACCTGGATGATGAGTGGAGGACGAGGACAGAGCAAGGAAGCATCACCTGCTACGCTCTTGACAGCTCCGTTGAACAGCATCGAGGCTCCCCAGTTGCCTGCCTCCCCTGCTCCTCCTTCCGGCTGCCGAGCAAGCGTTAGCAGCGGGCCTCCCGCCGTGTCCACACTGACCTTGGTGAGCATGACGGTGTTGTGCGAGATCGGATCCACTGTGTAGACGAAGCCCCTTCTCCTCGTCTTGTCCACCAGCTCCACCTCCACCCCCTTCCCCACCCGCTCCATCAACAGCTCCTCCATGCCTGGCGTCATCCCCTTGCTCCTACATCCAGATCTAGGCGTTCAAAGCTCAGTGATTTTCTAAGTGGAGTACTAATAAAAAAGGGCAGGGTCCTGATCTGCTTCATGATCTGATCTTATTAGTGTTGGGCCCGTGTTCGAGTCCTGCCAGGCTATGGCGGGCAGACGCATCCCGAACGGGGAAGGAGGAGGAAGAGGAGGAGGAAGAGGAGGAGGAAGAGGAGGAGAAGGCGACAAGAAATGAGTGCGAGGAAGCAGCAAAGGAAGTCAAGCACGTGATAGGGCGCACAACCTGACCCCTGCTTCCTCGTTTTCGAACCCCACTCCCCTCCAGCGTCGCCGCATGGGATCCTTGTATGGAGAAGAAGCGAACATCACCCTGTCAGGATCCTTCGACGGATAGGAGGAGGACGAGATCTCTCCCGTCCCCTCCTAAACCCATGAAGCTCTCTCTGCTCTCCTGTGCGCTCCTCGTGGCTCTGAATTTCTCCCTCCGTGCATGTTTCGCAGCCCGCGTTCCGCCCCAACCCTCGCTGCTGTTCAAGGGCGGGGAGGAAACCGTTCGCTTTCGCAAGCTGCATGACAAGGAGCCCGATCAAGAGACCTTTGAGACTCCTTTCAACCAGGCCATGAACTCCATCCATGAGCATGTGGAGCAGGTCAGACAGCCCGACGACTACGGGTCCCTTGGCCTCCCTCCCCGCAGCAGCCACATCGTCATCGACGGCGCTTCAGTAGCATGGTCATACGGGCAGAGGATGAAGTTCAGCTGCCTGGGACTGAAGAAAGTGATCGACTTCTTCCTGGATCAAGGCTACCAGCACGTCATAGCGCTGGTCGGGTACGCCTACACGCAAGAGCCGCCGAAAGGAAGCAACAGGACGAGGGTGGCCGATGACCCTGACGCTCTCCTTGCGATGAAGCTGCACGGGCACGCGCTGCTGATGCCCCCTGGAGCGAACGAGGAGTCCATGGTGCTCCAGTACGCCTTCATGAGGGGAGGCTTCGTAGTGTCCAACAACGACTTCTCTGACTTCAAGCGATCTTGTACCAAGGAGGAGGAGGAGTGGGTGCGCACCCATCACCTCTACTTCACGTGGGTCGAGGGCGAGTTCCTCCCCATGTGCGACAGAGACGACAAGCCTCCCAAGCCCCTCTCCTCCTCTGAGGACGAGGGAGATGCGGCAGACGGGGAGGCCATGATGGATCGCATGGAGGACGCTGACGAACAAGGTAACGATATGGCGAATGGTGGAGACTGGGAGCAGGGAGAGGAAGCGGATCCTTTCTTGTCTTGGAGGGCGCTGGTCCCCGACGGCGGTGTGGGTCTTCTTCGCAAGCTGTCGCCCCTCTCACTCTTTCATGCTCTCAAGGTGAATGCTTCCATGCGGTTGTGCCGTCCTAGCTGACCTGAGGGACTGGCAGGCAAAGAGGCTTGACCTCCTGGACGAGACGACTCTTCAGAGGCTTATCAGCATCTCACAGCATGCAGCGGCAACGCGAGAGGAGGGGGCGGCGAACGTCGCGTACCTTGAGGGCAGGTTCGGAGTGGTCGACTCAGTCGATGACGAGGTCTTGGTGCAAGGAGGGATGCTAGAGGAGGAGACTGCGATGGAGATGAGTGGTGAGCTCGTAGCTCTCGCGTCCCCCGATCTCCTCAGAGGGCGCATCCTCCCCGTCGGAACGAGCGTGGAGTTCGATGCAGTGTGCGACCTATCACTTGGAAAGTGGATAGTGACGAGGCTGGTGAGACACGATTCCCCTCTCCCTTCTCCCCTACTGCCTTGTTGTTGCTCCCCCCCTCCTCCCCTACCGCCTTCTCCCTCCCTCCTCCCCTACCGCCTTCTCACTTGCTCATCCCCTACTACCTCCTCCCTCCTCCTCAGCCATACTCATCAGCTTGCTGGCAGGTGAGGACCGGGTGCGTGAAGGAGCAAGAGGAGAGGTTGACAGCAGCGACTTGTGTGCTCGCTGGCTTGCTCGGGCATGCGTCAGTCGAGGACATGTCTGCCTTCTGGCGGCAGCACGGACCCCAGGACCTCACGGCAGTCAGCATGCAGCTCGAGGGCAGAGTCTTCAGCACCTCCCACCTCCTCATGAACAAGGCTTACTTTTGCCGGGGGCTCTCAGCCCCAGCCTGCCTGCAGGAGCTCTTTGAACCTGACGCCTTCGTTACCGACAGCGCAAGGAAGGTCGGCCTCCCGACCACCGTTGAGGAGTTCTTCCGTTCCCGTCACTCCCCCCTCGCGTTTCCCCACCTTCCTTGCCTCTGTGCGGTGGCCTCGGACGGTCTGACCATCCTCTTCTTTCCTCTCGAGGTCTGCAGGATCCAGTTCATGTCTCCCTTGCAGAGTCCAGCTGCTCCCTTGGGCTCCTTCCAGCAAGGCTTGCGCCCGCCGCAGAACTCCGCTCCTCAAGCGCACCAAAAGCACCTCTTCGAGAAGCTCGAGGAGTACTTCAAGCGGCAAGAGGAGCTGGTCTCCAAGTCACTTCATCACGCTGACCCGTCGGAAGGAGCGGAAGCAGGAGAAAGAGCAGGAGCACGAGCGGGAGCAGGAGCGGTGGATGATGTGCGCAAACAGTCCAACTACATCCTGCGAAAGTTGCGGAAGGCGATCGACAAGCACACAATGGCGCTTGAGAAGAGACTGTTTGACATCCAGATGAATCAGGCGATGGAGGTGGATCAGCACGTCAAGACCATCATGGACCGCGACAACCTCACGCTCGCTGACTGCAAGGGCAACGTGTCAGACTCTGTGGAGCAGGAGGAGGAGCAGGAGGAGCAGGAGGAGGAGCACGAAGGGGAGGATGAAGAGGATGAAGAGGAAGGCCTGACCAGATCGGATGTGCTGGACTCTTCCCTGCCCTCTTCCATGGAGGTAGCGGGCGAGAGGAACCGCACAAGGCACGAGGAGCTGGAGGAGAGGCTACAGCGGGGGGAGAAGACCATCTCGCAGCTCAAGGACGAGCTGAGGAGGAGAGACGCTGTGGTACAGTCCCTCACCGACATGCTCCATGATGCGTCCAAGGGAAGGCCAAGTGTGCGAGCGAGGTGACTTGAGATGTTGTGGGATACGTGCAGTTCAGCTGACGTGCTTGTGACTTGCTCAGGATCCGCCGGGAGCTGCAAAACTTGACGTCTTCGTTGAGATCAGTCTCAGACGTGGAGGAGTGAGGGGTGACATTTGTGTTATTCATAAGTTACATGTGTGTAAATAGAAGTTGAAGAACAGCGGCAACTCCATTGTCTCTTGTCGATTGTTGTCATTGTTTAGTGATGTTGTCCAGGGCGCATTCTGCTCTCTTTCGCTCCAGCGGGTCTTCACTTTGAGCGAGAGACTTCAACGTCTTAGCCAGTCCCCTCTCCTCCTTGAGCACCTGCCGCCAGTTAGCGATCGCTAGTTCGCATCCCTCCCTTCGTACATGTTGCAGGTGAGGCTTGAGGGAGAACTGGCAGAGGAGGAGTAGGCAGTTTCTTCTGATGTCTCCGTTGTGATGTTTGAGGAGACTGCAGCAGTCTGACAAGCAAGACGTGGAGGGGAGCTGATCAACGCTCTACACGAGAGTCAGACCTTGTCATCGCGGTAGCTCAACAGACCTTCATGACGTTGATGTGGCAAAGAGCTTCAGTGGCGAACAACAAGACAAGCTCATCGTCGTGGGAAAGGAGAGAAGAGAGTTTGATCACATCCGACATCCCTGTTGCCACACCTTCAACATCAAGTCCCTTCGTGACCGGCACAGCAACAGGCTCACCCGAGTTGTGGATGAGATGCTTTGCCGGGCGAGAGACGCAGATCTGAGGTACCAGTCACCTTCCCTCGCATGCTCAACCTCCCGATACCGCGCAGACGCACAGGACCGCGAGTCGGACGACGTCGACGTTCTGACTGAAACTGATGGTGAGCTTGAGGGAGAGCCGAACGCCTCGAGCGACGTCTTTGAACGTGAGCTGAAAGGCAGTCAGGAGCGACAAGATACGAGGAGGGAAGGGTGAGATCATGCAAGTGACAGGGGGGGGGGGGAAGAGGCCGAGGATGCAGCATACAGAGTGGGCAAGCTCCTCCTGGCGGAAGGAGAAGAACATGGCGATTCTGAGCAGGAGGGTCTGAATCTGTTGCGGGCTCTGGTTGCTCTCGCTCTCTTCCATCCAGCGCCTCAGATCTTCCACCCTCTCCTCCTCCTCCCCGTCGTCCACGTAGTAGAAGATCGCCGCCACCAACCATGCTGGAAACTCGTTGAGGCTCTTGGACACCCTTGACTTCTCCTCCGAGTTGAGCATCAGCCGCAGCAGGTGAACCCCTTGCCTTCCCGCCACTCAGTCCCCGCGCCTCCTCGACGTCTTACCTACCGCATCGCGATCTCATGCAGGTGCTCCGTCGAGTTCGGGCTAGTGCGCTGGCTCCTCCTCGACTTCTCCTGCCCCGCCAGCTGCAGCTCAAGTCTGGTGGAGTCTGCCGGAGGGTCAGAGGGCCGCAGGCCGTCGCAGGAGCTCACAGTCTCTCAGCTCCTCGTTCTCTTCCAGCAGCTTCAAGAGCTGACCGGAGATGAGACTGTTGTGCTTCAGCCCCTCGGTCATCTTGGAGTCTCCCCATCCATTCATGCTCGAGGAGTAGTACTGAACCCTCCGCTCTTCCCTGTCGCTGCTGTACAGCACACCGTCGACGGGATGGTCGGAGTTTGAAAGCTCGGCTCGTCTCTGAGACGTATCACGTGTCATGTCAGTCCGCAAGCTCACTGGCACCGGGTCAACCTGCGCTTGCTGCTGCTGCTGCTCTCGCTCCTTGTAAGACTTGAGGTCTCGTTTGGTCTCCAGGAGCTGCTGACGTAACCTGAAGTGACATGACAGGAGGAAGCGCGATGAGCTTTCTCAAAGATCTCACATCTCCTCCGATTCCCTGTAAGCTTTCAGCTTCTCGTTGGCTTTTGCGAGGTTCTGCGAAGGCGGTGAGGAGGAAGGCAAGGTGAAGGAAGAATCAACATCCTCTGACTCTTTCAACAGGTTCATGAAGACGTTCGCCTCTTTCTTCTTCTCTTCCACCTGCAGGATTAAACAATCACAGCGAATCAGGTATCGCTCTCCTCGTTCAGTACCTCAGCAAGCAACTCCAATCTCACATGCCCCCACTTGGCATCACACCGCTGTTCTATCATGATAGGCATGTTCGTCTCGGTCTCGAACAGCTTGTCTTCAAGGAAGTGAAGACGGTCTACTATCTTTGAGCTGAGGTAAGCCTGACTTTTTGCTTCTCGGAGTCTGAGAAGGGGTGAGAACATCTGCCATGCAAACAGAGCACGGACTCTTGTTCTAGCTCCGCCACTTTCTGCTTGAGAGAAGCTGCTTGAAAGCCCAGGCTGTTCTCATGAAGTCTTGGAGGCTTCATGTCTGATCTACAAGGGGTAACACTGTCGGATGGCATCAACTCCTCGAAGATCTTGGGAGTTTTGAGTTCTCGGTCATGCATAGCCGAGTCTTGATGACTCTGCTGTAAAAAGATTGAGGTGAGGAGCAAGGAGAAGAGGATCAAGTAACAGACCTGCAATGAGATCATCGGATGCCTCTCAGGGGTTCCTTGGAAGATCATGCTCCTGACAGCAAACTATCAGAACGATGGACAAGCTACGATGAGCAATACTTGTCCTTGACTGACGATCTCCTCTGTATTTCTATGTCAAAGAATCCTTTCCCATCTTGTATACTCTCAGCACATGGAAGCAAACCTCAACAACCTCAACCACTCTCACCTCTTGTCTCTCCCATCTCTTTGCGCAAGAAACGCAGCACAACCTTGGTATCCGGGGCTCCTCGCAGCAGCGATCGAACCTGCACAGGATCTCGCCCGAGCACCTCGACGTCATCGACACGCAAGAGAACGTCTCCTGCTTGAATGCCCCACCCCTCCCCTGTCAACCACCCCCAGCATCACTGGTGGCAGGGGTGCAGCACAGCAGCTCTACCATATTTCTCTCTGGAGATATCGCATGCAATGCTAGCCGGCCCTCCTGGGTAGATAGCCTGAACCTGAGCAGCAGCTCGGTGACTTGAGAGTGAGAGGAACGTGTCTAGTACCACAAGCTTTCCTTCTTCCTCCTCCAACAGGATGCCGAGGGCAGAGATCATCTTCAAAGAGCCGCTGCAAAGCTACCAAATCTTGGCAGGCATCGCCTCTATGAGTAGCTACGTCCCCCGTGGATTTCGCATCAGGTCCTTCAAGATTCACTCAGAGACAAAGGAGATGATCCATTTCATTTTCTTGACTCGAGGCAGGGGGGGCGTTAACGTGAGTAGTTTTCTTCCCATCTATCTTTCCTTGCTACTCCTGTGTGCGACCTTACTTGGCCTGCCTGCTATCTGCCATCGATGGCTTACTCCAGCGTCCTCTCGCTGCTGTAAAAGCTGCTCCTCATCATCATCATCTTCCACCATCACATGACATCACCTCGCCCCATCCTATCCCATCTCTGCTATCTCAATCATTATCTCAATCACAAATATCGTTTCCAGGCATTGCAGCTCATTGGATTCACCTACTGTGTCTGCTCTGTCTCTGTTGTGTGCTGCTGCTGCTAGTCTTCTATTTGCCTCGTCACTCTCCTCTCATCCTACACTCCTTCCTCTCCCCCCCTCCCCTCTCCTCTCCTCTCCTCTCCTCTCCTCTCCTCGGCCTCTCCTCTCCTCTTCGCAGGTTCGATCGCTCTGCATCGCAACGGCCTCAACCAGGGTTTCCTACGAACAATCGAAATAGAAAAATGTCGTGGCCCATGCCTTTCATGCAATTTTGAAATCTTCAACTGTAATTTGAGATATATACTGTCATGATTTCAGGGGGCTACTGAACTCTCTGTCTCAGGGAAGGGGTTCTGGAAATGCCGTCACTCGGACTAGCCGATTCCGCCCGTCACAGTCACGGAAGCATGAGTCCGCCGATCGGGCCGGGGGGGCCGGGGCGGGCCACACTGGGCCCCCGGCCCGTTACTACCGGTCAGCCACCGTACGGTAGTACCGGGTAACAGTACGGTCGTAGTAACCGGGCCGCTACACCCGGCGGCGGCCCAGCCTACGGCCCCACGACGGCCCGAGGGGTTAGTCCACGGTCAGGGCCGGTCCGGGGCGGGATCCTCCCGTCTGGCAGTAAGGTCCGATCGGACCGTACGGCCGTGACGGCTTCACTTGAATGCATTCCGAGTTCAAGGCATTCAAGTGAAGCGATTCACAAACGGCGCTCCGGCCGGGGCACTGGGTGATCAAGTTCAGTCGATCAGTGAGAGTCAGCCGCGTCAGTCTCTGAGTGAACTTGTGACTTCCGAACCGGGCCCGGGGAACTTGCAAGTTGCCCGGCCGCTCAGGCTAGGCACTCTTGAAGTGACTGAGAACTGAGCCGAGTCAGCCTCGGGCTTCAGTGCCAGATCACTATGCAAGTGGGTGGGTAGTCATTGCTTTATGCGCATGTTGTAGGGGTACTCTTGGTAGAAAAAATGTCGAAAAAATGTATATGAGTAGGTAGGGTACTCACCCCTACCCCATAAGGTCATGTCACTAAGAATTTTTTCGCACAAACAAGAATCAAACTTCTCCACCCCCGCAACAATCACCCTACCCTCTCATATTGGATTATTTCTCTACCCCCTACCCCCAATAATTTTCACTACCCCATATTTGACCTGTCATTACCCTACCTCAATTACTCTCCTGACTCGCTTCACTCCTTATGTATGGGTCAATTTTGTACCCCACCCCATAAGTTGGTGTACCCCCACCTTGCAATTTTTCGTTTACAGCCTTGCATGGCGAACATCCAGTGAGGTAAGGAGGAGCGGAGGGAGAGGAAGCGAGGAGACGGAGGATGTGAGGGACAGAACAGAGGACAAGATATACAATGCACAGAGACCAGGATCAGAGTAGATGCAATGGAGGGCAAGGGACGGCTGGGTATGTTGGAAGATGAAGGGACGGTCGAGGCAGGGATTCCCGAGAGAAGGGGAGATAGGCGGTGAGAAGGGGAAGATCGAGAGAGGAACAGACAAGTTATCGAGGATTAGCTGATGAAGATGAGTTAGGTGAGGCATCGAGCACATGAGGGTCAAAACGGGCCAAAGAGCATGAAAGGGGAGGAGAAGAACAGCCAAGGGTTGCAACTCCGAGTTTGCAGGTGTTGTCCGGGAAGGATGTTCAAACAGAAGAGTAGTGACAGGTTTGCTTGCGTGGCATCATATACTTAGCAGGAAGTCTGTAGCACTAGAATTTTTTCATGAGACACGCGGAGAAAGTATTTCATCTCTATTGTTGATACTGATTTTATCCTCGTTCCCTTGTGCAGAGACACCATCCTACTTTTGACGGACAGCTGATTGGAAGCCCTTCGTCACACCCTCTTTGTCGTCGCTCAGCCAAACAAACCCGTCAGGTAGAGCAGCACAGGGCAGTTGCAACAGAAAGAGCACGAGGCAGGTGCTACAACTCCACCACCATCACCATTCAGTCGAGCATGTCAGGAGCCATAAGAACCTGGTGTCTCATCGCTGGCCTGGCGCTAGTGGATGGCTTCCAACCTGGTCTTTTCCTTGCAAGATCGTCTCTTCTCTCTTCATCACCTTCGAGCCTTCCGATGGATCGAAGTCGCAGAACCTCCCCAACAGTTTGCTTGCTCCATATGGTTGACGAGTTGTCCAGCCCCGAGCCTGCTCCTGGTCTTCAGCGTTTCAAGGACAAGGCGGAGAGGAAGCGTCAACGTCTTGCTGCCAGGATGGAGCGACTGGAGTCGAAGATCTCAAGGAAGATGAGCAAGATGATTGAGAAGATGCCAGCGAGGATAGCAAGGCTCACGGAGAGGAGGGAGAGGGTGGCAGCCATGGTGAGGAGGGTGACGCCCGACTCCCCCAAGAAGCTTGTCCTCATCCTCCTCGTCTGCATGGCTGTGTACCCCATCGCATCCTCAGCTTGGATCGCGCTCTCCGCAGCAACTGCTGTGACCGTGCTCATGTTCAACATGCTCGCCGTCTGTCTTACACCAGCTTCCATGTTCCTCGGTGCCGGCCTTGCATTCTTTCAGCCGGTCCTCTTAGGGACAATCTCCTCTTTCCTCACGGCCCTCACGGCCCTGGTCGCCTCCATGATCGCCTACTTTCCTCGGGCCCGCTCGCTCCTGGGCCTTCTCGTGGCCTCTCTCCTCCCTTTCTTCAACGCGTGGGTGGCGATGGTTCCAGCCAAGACCTTCGAGGTGGCTGCTTGTCCCTCCTCCCGTCGTCTCTGACCATGTTGCAGGTGGTGAAGACGATCCAGATTCTCGACCCCCTCCGTCCACTCTTCCTCGATCCTGTATTTCGTCCTCTCCTCCCCGACATGTTCGCCTCGCAGTTCCTTGACATCGTCCCCAACCCCTTCGTTATCAAGGGGCCTGTCAATGTGATTGTGGAGAGCACAACGGCGACCCCTTACATGGCGCTGAAGCTGACGGTCTCAGCAGCAGCTTTCGCCATCGCCTTGTGGGGTTGGACAAAGGAGAAGGAGCGGCTCAAGGCTGCCTTCAGCAAGACCAGCTCCTCTCTCCGGTTGGACGAGGCTAGTGTCAGCACCAGCCCAGGGGAGTCAAAGAGCCTCACCTATGACGAGGAGGAGGCTCGAAAACTTGCGTTGCAGGTGCAGTCCTTCTCCACCTCCTCCATCCCTTGCCATCATCACGTTCGTTCCCAGTTCCCTCCTTCTGTCTGCCACTCTGCCTCGATGTTTCATAATGCATTTTCATCTTTATTGCTGGCCCTGCCTCGTGTCCTCCCTCCTGACAAAATTTGGCCATCGCAGGATTGGGAGAAGAAATACAGCATGCGGCCTGCGCCTAGGTTAGCAGAGTTCGCTCCTCTTCTGCCGTCTTCCTCACTCTCCTCTCCAGCCAAAACCCGGCAGACTGGAGCACGGACGATCTCTGCTACATGCTTGAGAAGGCGGACCTTGCAGGTGGGACCTCTCTTCGGAGCCTCTTCCCTTGATGGAGCATCGCAGGTTGTGTGGAAGCGATTCAAAAGTCCAAGATCGACGGCAGGGTCGCGCTTACACTGACGGAGGACGACGAGGAGGAGATCAAGACGGTACCCCCACCTCCTGCAATTTTCTCTCCCCTTCCTCCCTTCCCCTTTCCTTTGGCTACCTCCCTCCCTCCCCCCTTGCTCTAACTCCCTCCCTCCCTCTGACTTGTGTGCAGGAGTTGGGAATTGAACGGCTGGGAGAACGTCGGCGGCTCCTCTTGTTCTTGCAGGACCTGCGCGCTCAGCACGACCAGCACAAGTTGTACATTATCACTTTTGTCGTTGCAGCGATTGAATGTGATGACAGGAAAACTAAGGATGCCAACTGATGGAGACATGTTGCCAGGAGTAGAGGGAGGCTAGGATCTCTACAGGATAGGTGTACTATGCAAACGTTACAAACAGCAAGCAAAAGTTACGAGCTTGATGCTGAAGCAATCAAGTCATCATTTCATGTTCCTCTTGCCAGCCTAGCCAGATTGAGTGCTGAAACGGAATACCAAAGTAAGAAACTCTCGCAACTTAGATTCTCTACACGAGGCTAAACAAGTAGCTATGGATCTATTGGTGTGGTCACCTCATCAGCAGTGCGTCAACATCGCCTCCGAGCATGGAACGCGCGGCGTCTCTGGTCATGACCTGCGGAGATTTCAGGGGCGGACTTTCTTCACTTGTTTTGCAACCTCGATAGCACTGGAGTCCTGGGAGGCGGAGAGTGATGACTTGACAACTAGGCCCTGAGAGGGAGGAAAGGGAAGTAAGTGGGGGGAAGGAAGAGATGAGGAGTTAGCAAGCCAATCACACAGCAAGGGACCATACAACCTTGTCCATGCCGTAGTGAGAAAGCCAGATGAGACCTCCCTCAGGGAGGAGGATTAGCGTCTCCTCGTCAGCATTGGAGAGCACGACCTACATCTTGGTCAACCATCGTCGTCACCCACTCCCTTCTTTGTTTCACCTTGGAGGATCGAACCCTCGAGGTCCAGAAGTCACTCTGGTTCAAGTCTTCGATGCCATCATACGGAACATTTCGACCCTGGTGTTCACCAACCAGAAACAAGTCAGAAGAAAGTCGGGCACTCAGAAGGCCTCTGGTCAAACCTGGCCAGCATCCAATACTTCCACGATATCAGGAGCTCCAAAGTCACTTTCACCGATGATACAGCAGCTGTTGCACCAACGAGGCTCCGCATTTCTATCCGCACGGAATCGAAACCATCCATTTATGTGGAAGAGTTCAACCAATGCGCCTGTTCCAGGATGCAGGAGCAAAGTACAGCCACTTCCAAGTTGTGCAACGCCAGAACGATACACCCAGGGAACTTGGCCAGCACCCCTAGAGCTTTCTGAGAGCTCGTTTCGCACACGAGTGGCTTCTTCAGCCATAGCTACTTCAGAGGCCTTTTGCTTCTCCTTCCTTTCTTCCAGCTCTTCCGGACTGAGGAACTTCTGCGCAAGCTTCTCTGCGACATTGTTGACAATCTTCTGCCTGCGGATGTGGGTTGAAGGCTTACGGCAAGTAGGACACACTTGCTTGGTCTTCAGCCATTGCTTCAAACAGATGCCACAAAACACGTGGTCATCCTCACACATAGTATGAGCATCCACCACCAAGCTCTGACAGATCGAGCAGAGGTACTCCTCGCAGAACTCCTCAGCTTCCTCTTTGGTCACTCTCGTGGACCTCTTGGTCTCCAGCATGACTGCAACTTCCTCAGCTGAAGGACGCGAGTTGGGCTGCAGGCTGAGCAACATCTCGACTACAGAGCCCAACCGTTGACTTTCCTGTTTGCATTCAGCGATTGTTCGTGCAATGAGCTCCTTGTTGAATGCAAAGACTCCTCCAGCACATCGAGCTCCAAGTGGAACGCCAGTGATCAGTTCCACCAGAATACAGCCGAGCGCCCAGATATCATCCTTGCTGTCGTAACCCTGCAAACCAGGGCTTACACGCAGCTAGCTAAAAAACGTGGTTTTCACCTTGGATCCTGCTTTCTCCGGCGAGGAATACGTCAAAGTACCAGCTCTGGAGTTTGCTCCAGCAGAAGATGCAACACAAGCCAAACCAAAGTCCGTTACCTACATCACATCACGACACAGATCAGGGTTAATTCTGACAATCACCTTGATCTCCAAACCATCTCCTGACAACAGCACGTTGTCTGGTTTCAAATCCCTATGCAGCATCTTCTTGGAATGAATATGCGCCAGAGCGTTGGCCATCTGGTGCGCCAACATACGTATACGCTCCTCAGGTACTTCTCCAGCTCTTCGCTTTTTTACTAGCTCGGACAGTGTTCCACCAGCAGCCAACTCCATCACAATACAGAAATACTTGCCGTTCTTGCGCATGAAGCATGTGTAATAACGAACAATGTATGCGGAATTCAACTGCAGAAGCATCTGAACTTCTCTCTTCAAAGACTGCACAGACATTCCATTTCTCTGCAGCTTCTTCACGTTGATCATTTTGACAGCATATGCCATGTCATCAATCGTATTTTTCATTCTATAAGTCTTTCCGAACGCGCCTTCTCCCAGCAGAGCGTCTTCTTTGTTTGGCATGAACTCAAATTGTGATTCAGTGGCATCGAATCCATTCGGTTGCATTTGAATGGCAAGCTTAGAAATCTGCTCCAACTGAGCCCCAAGAACTTCCTGCTTGCCCTTGGACATCTTCTGCATAGTGATGTCTTGGCAAACACAGTTCACTCCCGTGCAGACTCCATTGGTATCATACTTTCCGGATGCGTTCAACAACAGGTCGACCTGGCGAGCTATCACAGGAAGCTCCGAAGCACGCGCCTTTGAGATGCTGAACTCGTACGCACGAACTTGTTCCCCACGGAGTGCATGCTTAAGAACAGATTGGAGAGATTCTTGCAGCTTTTTGGGGACCAAATCAAGCAAGTTCTTTCCCATCGCTTCCTCCTTGGTAAACCCGGTCAACTGCACACACATGTTGTTCCATTGGACGATTCGAAGGTCGCAATCCAAACCGAAGACTGGGGCTTTCACGGAATCCATCAAGTGAATCATTTCAGTACGTGCAGAGCTTGCTTCT
The DNA here is from genome assembly GCF_000315625.1 of Guillardia theta CCMP2712. Taxonomy (NCBI): domain Eukaryota; class Cryptophyceae; order Pyrenomonadales; family Geminigeraceae; genus Guillardia; species Guillardia theta. The sequence continues at coordinate 39,207 of NW_005434643.1, read as the reverse complement.
GTTTTGTTCTTCATTTGAGCATCAGCTACACGCTCGAGCAAATCGGTTCCAGGAAGATCGCTGCCACGTCCAAGGTCGTTGACAAGCAATCCAAGGCCGGACGCAGCATCAACCTGCCACTTCAGCCAAGGTGCGCATTGTCCTTTCACTGCATCCGAGAAGATTTCAAAAGATGCACGAGGATGCATAGCACCTGAGCAAGAAGTGAGGCTCCTGGCAAGAGAGACACAAGGATCACACCTGTCTTCTTTTCACGCGAAGCAGGGGCTGCAGGGTTACCGGCCCATCTGATCGTCGTCGAGAGTTCAGGACGGAAAAGCATCAAAACTCCATCTTCGAGGACAGGAACCAACAGAACACCAGCTGCAATGTTTGAAAACGTTTCAAAGGACTCGCTCAAATCGGACATCTTATCCCAGCAGCAGACCTGACAAGGAACAACTTTTAACAAAGCAACACAAGGGTAGATCAGAGGGATCTCACTTGTTTGCCGTCAGAAGAATTCATCCACCTTGCTTGTACGGCATTCAAAATCATTCGGATGGAAGTCTGCAAACAAAGTAAACAAAACATGCAAGAAACCTTTTCCGCCAAGAAATGTCACCTGCCCGGGTGTCTGACCAACTGAGGTGATTCTGCCCTGGTAGCTAACTGCAGCTCCGGACACTCCAGGAACAAGATCCATCAGATTTGGCGCAGAAGACACAAGACCCTTGAGCCGCAAGCCGGGATTCATTCCTTGCTCGCTCATGATGTCACAAAGTTTGGCATGCAATTCAAGGTTCCTATCATGCCTTTTGTGAGCCTGTTCAAAGTTGAATTAGAAGATTTGACGCATGATCATATTTTCACCTCAAGGTCAAGCAAATTTGCCACACGCATAGAAAACGCCTGGGCCAAGAAATCTCCTGCCATTCGCATCTGATAGGAAACGAATTTGGGAGACATGTGGTGACCAATGATCAGTCCCCACAATTGATCCTTCACTACGAGAGCAAGACCGATTGATGCTGTAACACCCATGTTGTTCAAATACTCCAAATGGCACTTGTGCGCTCTTCGAAGTGTAGAACCACCCAAAGATATGGTGCTTGACGATTTACTCTTGTCTAGCATGATAATGTCCGAATGGTTAGCATTGCTGTCCATAATCAATCTGACATGCTCAGACTTGTACTGGTCACGAATGCGCTGCGGAAGATCGGTAGCAGGATAGTGCAAACCAAGATACGAGTCATCAAGATTTTCAACGGTCCTTTCAGCAACGACTTCCCCATGGCAGTCTTCATGGAAATAGTACACCATGACCCTGTCGTAGCCGAAGATGTCGAAGAAGTCATTGCAAACCTGCTCGCATAGCTTCTGCTGGCTGTCCATCATATTCAGACGATCGATAGCAGCACGCACACGCTGATGCGCAGCGAAGGCATTCTCGGAAGGGTCCAGTTGCTCGACGTCAACGACGAGGCCGTCCGCAGCCCTGTGCATGATGAGATTTACCGTTCCTCCAATGTCATCATCGGTCCTCTTGGCAATGTTCACAGTGATGGGGTTCACCAGATCAAGGCTCTTGGCTACGAGAGCCGTCTCGATTCGCTGCTTCTCTTCAAACAGATCCAGCATAGCTCTTCCCAGCAACTCCTCGCAAGGCCATCCAAGAATGCTGTCTGTGTTTGAGCTGGCAGCTTTGATCTTCAACTTGTCAGACTCATCTACAAGAAGAAATACTCCATGAGGCATGATCTGCCCAGGGTTATTAAGAACTCTCGCATAGTGCTCCATTTCTGCTTCATTGGGAATGAACCTGAAATCGCTGTCGCTGCTTCCAAAGGACTCATTGGACATGTTTGAACCACCAGATTCATAAACTTCATGCACAAGCACATCTGCCTGCAGCTGTCTGGCTCGAGCCGACATGAATTCCTGAGATGAACTGGACATTTCCGTGGTCTGTCCGATTCGACTTCACAGAGTAGCAAACTGCGTCAAGCTGCAGGTGATATTTCAACAGTAAAACTGCTCAGAAAAATCGTCAGTCAATCAGCGTAATAAGAGGTCTAAGATGTCCACTGCAATTCAAGTGGACTCACTACATCTGTATGCAAACTCTAAGTCTTGCCAGGTCCTAGCGTAATCTCATTTCAAGGGTTGCAACTGGCCATATCTTCGGACTCTCAATCATATTTCATGCGCACAATCATCCACGAGAAGAGACTAAGTCAGGAGGAAGACAGATTCTTTGTCAGGTTGACCAAACTTCAGCCATTTCCTTCTTCCAGCCTCATAAATCCTCCGCCTAGATCCTATCCTCTTCTCGCGCCATGACGATGCGACCGTCGCGCGGTTGGTTAAACGAAAAGCAAGTAGAATCAGCTGATTTTAGCAAGAATGATTCTAAAGTAGACTAGATTTGACTTAAAAGTTGACTACAACCGGTGTGTGATTTTGGACCCCCGATTTACGAAAAATCGGTCAGAAGAGGGGGTCTTCGGAAAAAGAGATTTTGCGCAAGAGGTGCTACATCAAACACATTTTACGCTCAACAGTCATAATTGAATATGTAAATTTGACAAAATGAGGGCATTTTGAAGATTTGATTGGAGAAGATTGGATTCATGCGCGGACTGTCAAAATTATTACATCCATTTGACTATATCCCTTCAAGAGTTTATACTCAAGCAGGGGTCGCTGGGGCTCACCGAACCTCATACAATCTCATCCGGCCTCCATCACCAAACGTTGTGATATTGCAACCTTCGAACTACAAAGCGACGGAATCTACTCCGAATAAAAACTCTTATAATTAAAAACATTTATTATCGACTCGACGGTATTATTGCACTGGCTAGCGTATTGGTACAAGTTTTAAAAGTTTACTTTTAATATATATACTGCGAGGAGTCGAAACGAATTTGAGTGTCAAATCACTCAAATTTTCAAAATATCCGACAATATTTCAGCATATCCCTGATCATCGGATTCGGATTTAGGCCAGTCACTATCATTTTTAACTTAACTTTGAGTAAAAATCACTGAGCCTGGTCAAAGGCTATAGCCTTTGAATCCGAGTGGATTCAGACCGGGTGCAGTGCCGTACGGTGGCACTGACAGCCTGGCAGTGACGGTAGTGTCGCGGCCGCGGCGAGGCCCGCCCGGCCGGGCTGGCAAGACAAGCCGGGCCGCCTGAGGCGCGCGGCAGGCGGCGCCGCATCATCATCCCGCGCGGCGGGCGGCGCATCACACGGTGATCAGATGGGTGCCGGGCCGACTCGGCGGCGGCGGCGCCGGATAGCCATATGATCCGATCATCTGCCAGCCCGGGGAAGCGCTCATCATGAGTACTCAGATGATGCTTCTTCAGTTACTCAAAGTTACACGCTTCCGCCCGGCGCCGCCGCCGCGCAGCCTAGTACGCCGCGGTCCCGGACTCGTAGCTCGGGAGTCCGCTCAGAGCCCCGGCTCGCCGGATGAATCATGACCGTCCGAGTCCGTTCAGCCTGCCGCCCTAACGGTTGGCTGAGCTAAGTTACTTCCATTTCCGACGGGACTCCGGCCCCGGAACTTCCGTCACGGTACGGTACGGTCAAGTCGCCGCGGCGGGAACTTCAAAGTTCCGATCCGGGCAGTTTCACGGGCCGCCGGGCCTCAGGCTGCAGTGCAGTGGGCCAGTCACCGTGGCACCGTGGCAGGCGGCCGCGCCCCGGCCCGGCGCGCTCACTGAGCCCGGGGCCCGACCATCGGACTCGGTGACTCCGCCGGGCCGTGGCACTGCGATCGGACGGAGCACAAGTTCACCGGGTGGCGCCGCGCAGTGCGGCCGCGTGGCGCGGGCCGCGGCGGCCCGGCGCTGGCCCGGGACGGCCGCGCCTGCTGCGGCTCCCGGATCACTCGGACGGGCCGGGCGGTGGCACCCGGTACGGGACTGACTTCATGATAAACTTTACTGGCCCGGTTACAGTAGTACTGCGCCGGCGCTGTCCTGGCACTGCGCGGCCTCAGTGGCTGCGGCGGCTCAGCGGCCGCCACACTAACGGGCCTGACAGTGCCGGCCCCGGCCGGCTACTAGGGCGGGCCGCGGCTAGCAACGGTCACCGTCACGAGCCTGGGCCCGTCATTGGACGGCCCGGGGGCCGGGTGGCTTCATGATTTCGGCGCCGGGCCCGACCCTGAGCACCGGGCCGCAGAGGCGCCGGCCCGCGGTGACCGCCGCTCGACCGGGTGGGCCTCGTCGAAATCGAACCGGGTTCGGTCGGATCCCCGTCCGCCGGATGATCATCCACCGCTGCCATGCGTGGATACACTGCGGCAGTGCCTCAGCAGTGCGGCCGGTTGACAGCCTGGCTCCGGCCGGGTGATGCGCGGCCGCTGGAGTCCGCGGTGAGTCCGAGCTGAAACTCGACAGACCACGTCAGAGTCGGCAGACTCCGACATTCCGTGGAGCCGTCCGACGCTGCTCGACGGAGGCTCGGCGGCAGCGGCATGCCGCACATCAGCCCTCAGCACTTTAGTCGTTATCGTCGTCATTCTGCAACACGGGAAGAAGGGGGGGAGGAGAGAATTTTCATGCGAGCAGTCAGACAAGCGAGTCGGAGAGCAGCGCACAATTGCAGCACCTGGAAAGGAGGGCGAAGATGACCTGGAAACGAAGGGAACATGGGAGATGATCGATCCTGGAACGGAGATCGTGCTGCCGGAAACGGCAGGGAAATTCTAGAGCGCCTGACTTTGTCATCGTCCTCCTCGTCATCATCATCACCACGAGCTCTCTGCATCCTGGAGAACGGGTTGAAAGGTTCCCCCCTCGCAGGATCGTCAGGATTTCTTCCACGGGAAGGAAAGAGTCCTGCAGAAACCATGAGGGTCACTATAGCTCGGGCAAAGCAACGAAGGGCAGACCTCCCATCCGGGAGAACACCGGGTGATTCGCAATCATCGAGCTCGGGAAATTCTGCATCATCCCACGGAAGATTTCGGCAGGGTCTGGCCGGGTGTCCACTTTTGATTTCTATCATGCAAGGTCAGCAAAATCCGTCAAGACATGCTACAAGTCGAGAGAACGCCCGTACCTTCCTCCTTGGGCCATCGAGAACTTTCAGTTCTTGCTGATGCTTCTTGACGTCACTCTGGAGCTAAACGTCCTCTCTTCACGGCCTGAAGGGGCGAGAATAACAATGAAACCTGTCTAGCTAATGGCTGTAGAGGGAGGGGCAGCGACTGATAAGGTAAGGCAAGTCATCCTATGCGGGTTCATAGAGAGCGAGTTACCTTCAAGATGGATGGAAGAACGTCTCTCAATTTCTTCACGTCCACTTTGCTCCCATTTCCAAGGTTGAGCTGAATTTTGAACTGAATTCAGCATTTTTACAGTCAGTTGCTTGAATGATGATCAAAGAACAAAAGTATTTCGAAACCTTGCCGTCTTTGCCACCGTTCAAGACGAGGCTAGTCGCGTTGGTAAGCTGATACTTTTTCAGGCTCGTGCGGAAGTGGAGAATGTGCTACCTTTGAGAAGTTGTTCTCGCTGGTCGAGCGATTTTTCGAGAGTTTAGAAAGGAAATCAATGTTTTTCCTGTTTGTTTGCCAGATGGCCATCAGTGGAGGGCAAGTGATTTTTGTTGCCACCTGCCCAGATTGATCCCGTTGCTCTTGAAGATACTACTTAGTTGGCTCTCTTCATCATCAAGATTCTTCTCGATCATCGATTTGAGTCTTTTATCCTGTCAATACCATCAAAGTCACTCAAAAATCATGATGCACGTGCTCACCTTCTCTGCTCTGGAAAAATTGGATCTCATGAGTTTATCGATCAATGCTCCTGTCTCTCCGAGCATTCGCTTGTCCACTTCTTTGATCTTTCAGTTTGTCAGAATTGACATCAGCAAGGATTATAGCACGTTCTACCACCTTGGTAAGGTTCTGCTTGAGTTGTAAATTCTTATCATCTATCTTCTCTGCATAACCACTGCAAGCTTTCAGCTCTGCGCGAGCCTCAACAAGGTTCCCCTTGCACACGTCCAGCTCCGTGCTGCATAATGAGCTCATTTTTCCGGTAGGGTCCCCTCCCCCCATGTCGCACTTCTCCTTCATGTAAGTCAAGAGCTTCTGGTACTGCTTCGTCAATTTGTCCAGTTTAGCAACCAGCCGCGCGTTCTCCTGCTGCAGATCTTTCGCTGCTGTCGCATTCTTCTCGCACTGAGAGGAAGCAAGAGCGTCTTGCTCAAACCTCTTCATCATCATGTGATAACCTCCCAGCGCCGCTGCCATCAGCATGATGCATGCGACGGCGCTCACACGCCCCCACGCCATCGTCTGCCCTTTCAGTAATCGGTGTCTTACTGCAGTTTCCCTTTATTGTTCTGAGGGGGGCTTGTAGATACCTCTAATAAGCCCGCATCAGTATAATTGCTTAAATATCTGAAGGGGCATCTGAAATGCGAACAAGTCAACTAGTAACTACGGTTGCACTGAGAGCTTGCTAGGCTAGTAGTAGGTCTCTTCTCCTCTTGCTTCATTTCCAAGGCTTTGTCTTGTTATCTCGTTCAACCCTTGAAGAGTTTGCCGCACTGTGTAACATAGCTTGGGCCAAACTGTCGGCACACGCAACACCCGCGGCCTAGCCACCTTCAAAGCCTCAGGCCTGAGGATTATTCTACAGTCAGGAAGGGTCAGAGCAATCGAAGATGTCAGTGGATATTGGCGTTATGCAGCTTGCCTTGCCCATCCTAGTTCGGCTCAGTGAAAGATGCTGCTGTGTCCAATGCTCCTCTAACTTCAGGCAAGTATCAAGTTCGCAAACCTTCAACGCTGCATTTTCCATCACTTTGGCAAACTGTATGACCAGAGCAATATGCAGACGGTTGGACAGCACAATATTGAAGCGTTTGGGTGTATGTTCTTTGAGTTCGTGAGCATGGAGACCATGAAGAGCAGGTAGACACGTGCAAAATAGTTTTTCAGAGTTTTCAGAAGTTCATTGTTTACTCAGCTCCTGCTAATGCGCGAGTGTAGATGCTTTGGCTAGCGTGCTTCGAGATAGCACGGATCATCCCCTTGCTCTCAAGATCAACAATCGCCCGGCGAGCCATACTGACATTGCATCTCATGCGCTCAGAAATAATAGAGGGAGTGATGAGCTTGTAGCTGGGCACTTCCTTCTTAAGCTTCTCGTACAAGTTCTTGTCAAAGAACACTGCAGCGTTCAACTTTTCTTTTTGCTTTCCCTTAGACCATTTCTTCTTCTTGGCCTTTCCTCCTCCTGCGTCCTTCTTGGAACTCTGAGCCTTGGACGAGGCCGCATCGGCCTTGCCCTTGCCCTGCGGCTGCTTAGGCGGCTGCGACCTCAAGTCAGGATTCTGATAACATGTTGCCAAAAGCAGGACAACGTCGTTCGAAATCACACCAGTCACAGGGAAAATCGGCACAAACACAGAGCCATTCAGCGAACAAAACCCAACATCGCAAGTCACTGTTCACTGTCAAAACTGCTTCTTGATCATGGCTTGTGTTTGTTCTGATAGACACAACTTTGACAATGTGCCATAAAAACAGAAGCGAGAACACCAAGGAAAAAAGGGAACACTCATCACCAATACAACCAATTTATGACGCTGCAATGAGTTGTTGTTGCGTTCTAGATTGAAATCTGATACAATCGTGGAAATATGCGCAAAAATAATCTTGACATGGAAATATGAGAGATATTTTCAAAAGCATAATATCTCACTCACATGAAAGTCAAAGGTGATCACGAGCAACCCCAACCACAATCTAGGCAATAGCAATAGAGCAGACAACCTCAACCCAACATCTCTCCAGTCGCTCACCACAAAATCAAGACACATCTTGTTCAAACCCACACCTTTCCATCATCTCCATCATCACTATCATCTCCATTATCCCCATCACACTGTTCGCACACTGCATCGCCGCCATGCTTTGACCTCCTCGCTCGCGCTCACTCACCATGGGCTCTGTGCTGATCTCGCACGCGCAGCAGAGCCTTTAAAAAAAAAAAGAGGATAACGGACCATCACCCCACCCGTCAAAGTCTCACTACCCCTCTTGCTGTCCTGCTCGATTTCTTCTCCCTTACCTATACTTCAACGATATCTCGAGTCCATCAGGTAAGATAAATCATAGGGTACTACTCCTGCAGCAATACTGGGTTCAAGTCGCCGGTGATGATACCCCACCCCTTCCAAATGAAAGCTGAAGCTGACCGTTACAGCAGGAAAAAAATGCTGCACGAGCGGACCCGCCTCACTGCAAGGACTAACAAGCTGGTTGACGTTGAGTAAAAAGATTCGGTGCGGCCAGATCGGACTGAGGGCCTGGCAGTTCCCGGGCCCGGGGCCCGGGGGGTCACGGTACACTGAAAAACTGGAGGCTTGAGAACTTCGGAACTGACAGTGAGGCGAGTCTACAAATCAGAGTCACGAGTCTGACGGTTCCACTGGGCCAGTCACTGCGGCGCCTAGGCCGTGCAGTGGGCCCGGCCCGGGCCGCCAGGCCGGCTCGGAGGCTCCGACTGTCAGTAACTGAAAGTCAGGGGCCGACGGAGACGGTGATGATCTTGTTGTTGAACGATTCACTGGTCATTTGATAATAAACTTCAATCTACTTCACCTCTTGTATCATCTACATCTTGATCTTGGGCGATAGGAGGCGGACCCCAGCGAAGTCTCCTGCTTCAACGTATCCTGCGGCATGCCAGCCCGTCAGTACCGTTACTAGAGTCCCGGTCCGGTGAACGCATTGCCGAGTGGCACTGACAAAGGGAAAGGAAGGGCCCGGGGAGAGGGGTTGGAGGGAGGAATGAGGTCAGAGCATAGAAGTCTTCTTGACCTGGCGGTCATAGGGCGGCCTCGATCTCGGCTCGCAGTTCCTTGATGCGAGGCAGAAGTTTTGGGCGGAAGAAGCCGACTTCATGCTCCAGCTTGTCGAGCTGCTCGATCAAGTTGCCCTTGGGCTTCAGATGCTCCTCATCTAACATACATCAGAGAAGCACCGACATGTTCCAGATATGAAGAGGAGGAGGAGGAGGAGATGGGGATTGGGGTGGTAACGTGTAGGAACGAGGGGAGGGGCCCGGGGAGGGAGGGAAGCAGGACGCGGGGAAGGAATTCCCACCAGCGAAGGATCGGAACGTCCTCATCTGTCGCTGGCTCCTCCTGTTGGCCTCCACCAGCTTGGTGAGCTCGGAGCGGAGAGGTTTCATCTCGTCCTGCTCAGCAGCGTCAGGAGGCTGCCGGTGAGCCCAGGGGAAGGGAAGGAGAAGGGGGGGGGGGGGGGGGGGCGGCAGACCTTGAGGAGCTGCTCCTTCCTGTTTGCCTCGCCGAGGGCGAACTGCAGGTCGATGGCCTTCTTGTGTGCCTCCTCCACCCGCTCCTTCTCTCTCTGGAGTTCATCCTCCTTGGTGTTGAGGGCCTGGAACAATGAGAGGTCAACCAGGTGCACGAGAAGAAATGGAGGAGGAGGAGGAGGAGGAGCAGCAGCAGCAGGTGGTGGTGGTCATCAGGTTGGGGGGGAGGGGGAGGGAGCGGCAGGAGCAGAAGGGAAGGGAGAGGAGGAAGGGAAACCTGCTGCAGATGCGATGCCTTGCGAACCATGTCCTGGAGGAACTTCTTCTGCGACAAGAAAGTCCTCCTCTCCCTCCGCAGGCTCTCGTTCTCCTTGGAAACTTTCTCAAACTCCTTCTGCAGCCTGCTCGAAGAAATCAGAGCCTCCCTCCTACCTGCCCCTTCCCCGCCTCCCTCTCTTCCCCTCTCCCTCCTTTTCTTTCCCTCTCCCTCTTTCTCTTTCCCTCTCCCTCCTTCTCTTCCCCTCCCCCTCCTGCTCTCCTCCTGACCTCGTGAGGTTCTTGCGAGTGAAGTCGCGCATGTCTCGAGCTCGATCTCCCGCCTGCAAGCTGGAGGCTTCCTGGGCCGCCAGATCTGATGCCATCTGTTGCTGCCTTGCCTGGAAAGGGCCGAGAGTGAAGATGCGGAGGTGAGGGAGAGGATGGAGACAGACAAGGACAGCGGGGTACTGAGGACATGCAAGGTGAGGGAGGGAGAGCTTGCCATGAGGAGAGGAAGGGAGAGTTTGCCATGAGGAGAGGACAGGAGCAGAGCTGGGGATGGCACAGCAGGAAGGGGGAGGAGCCAGAGAGACCTGGGAGAGGGCATGGCTCAGTCGGGAGATCTCAGCCTCGTACTCGCTGAAAACTTCTTCCTGCCCGCCCTCGCTCATGGCGAGCCTGAGCCTTCGCTTCAGCTCCATGACCTCTTGCCTCAGCTCCACGAGCTTGATCTGCCAGCATGCCAGTCAGCGAGCGGACGGCATGACGCATCCCCCTACCTCCTGTCGGGTGATGAACTCCTCCCTATCTCGGACCTCCTGCTCGTCGTCGAGGGACGAGAAGTTCGCCTGCTTCGCGATCCTCTGCACGATCTCTGCGTACTGGTGGTCGATGTCCTCCCGCTGCATGTTGTCCCTCACGTCCTGATGCTGGTGCCGCCCTGCCTCCTCCCTGTCATGGAAGACCCATCCTCCCTCCTCCTCCTCCTCCTCCTCCCCCTCCATCTGGATGGGGGAGTAACTGCGCGCTCCATCCTCCTGGAAGTCCATGCTCCTCATTCTGTCCAGCACATGGTGGAACTCGTTCCTGAGGTCGTCTGGAGACTTCTCCAATTCATCCACCTCCTCGTCAAAATCCTCCTCCTCGATCTCGTACGCCTCGTCATCGTCCCTCGCGTACTTTTCTCCTGGCCCCTTCCTCGCCTCCTCCTCGTGCCTCATCCCATGTGCCTGGTTGTGTTGAGCTGGGCTCCTACGCTGGCTCTGCTTCTTCCACCCGTCGCTGGCTCGCGCATCCTCTTCCTCGTGTCCTGCATGTCTCCTCCGGATGCTCTCGTCGATGGACGAGATCTCCCTGTACGCCTCCTGCCAGGCCTTGTCATCGGGCCCTCCCTCCTTCCTCCGCTGCGGAACTTGGCGGTGATCGAACCTCACTCGTGCCTTGTGCTCACCCATCCTCCTCCTCAGATCCTCCTCCTGTTTCCTCTCCTCCTGTTTCCTCTCCTCCTGTTCCTCTCCTCCATGCTCCTCCTCTCCTCTACGCTCCTCCTCTCTTCCGGCATCGCCTTCCTCCTGTCTGACGAGCTGAGCTCAAGTCTTGCATGGTAGACTTCATCTTCAAGCTCCGCCACCTTCTGATGCATCGATCCTCCAACAGGCTGCTTTCTACTCCCTCCCCTCCCCACGTGATGCCCCCTGGTCCCCCCGAGAGCAGCTCCAAGAATCTCCGAGGAGGGGAGGGAGGAGAAGTCGCCAGCGTCAATGTTGAGGATGCGATGGCACGCGTTGCTGATGCAGAGAGCACGATGGCAGCACCGCAGCGAGTTGAGCGTGTCGAGCTGATCCTCAGCATCGGGCGAGATGGTACAGAGGATGATCGTCTGGTTGTTCCCTGCGAGGAGGGGAGACATCGCCTGCGTCAGCCTCGAGTCTCTGGAAGAGGAGACCCACGAGTCGCTTCCTACAGTGCTGATGGAGCATCCGCTCCTCTCGTGCTTCGACGAGATCTCAGCTGCTCTAGTCGTCAGGACACAGGATGCAGTGACAGTGGAGGCAGGTGGGGGGAGAGAAGAAGGGAGGAGCAAGAGGGACAGGAAGAAAGGAAAGGGGAGGGAGGGAGGGATTAGGGAGGGAGGGGATGGGGAGAGCGGAGGGAATGGCAGGAGGAGGCACCAGACTCTGACCTAGCAGGCGATTGAAAGAAATGAGCTGTTGACTCATCATTCTCCTTTCTCGGTCGTAGACTTGCTTCTTGTTGAAAGCCACTTCTGCACGGGCGATCAGTCAGTCAGATAAACGCAGTGACAAGACGACTGAAGGGAAGAATGAAGGAATCAGGGAGAGCGGGGGTGGTGGGTTGGAACGAGACGGGCTTTCCCAGTCAGGCAGATTGGTAGTCTTGATCCAAACCTACCAGCTGTTCGAGCTCCATTCAGCGGGACATAACCAACGAGGTCGATCAGGTGCAGGGAGCTTATCCTTCGCTTCCTCTTGTCATAGAGGGTGATCCTCATGAAGGAATGGCATCTGTTCGATGTCGGCACGAACATGGTCTTCTCATCATCCTCAATCCAGTTCGAGCTGCGGGAATGACCGTACTCCAGCACTTGCATGGCATCGGAGAGGGACTCAACCTCGACACAAGTGAACGACTTGTCTCCTGCTCCTCCTCCCCGATCATCCTGCTGCTTCTGAGGAGCAAGCAGATCGTTCGCATCGCTGACACCGACCTCCCACAAAGACAACATCACTATGAAGTCGTTGGGCTCGTGGCTCTGCCTGATCCTCTCGAAGAGAGTCTTGAGAGTGAGGAGGGAGAGGTTCTCGTCCTCATCCCCGTACAAGCTGTAGGTCTTCCCCGTCCCTGTCTGCCCCACAGCAACAACGGATGCGTTGAAACCGTCCCATAAGGAGTTGAGAGCGACGAGAGCAGTGGCTTGGAAGCACTCCTTCTGGCTGGAGTTGGCAGGTAGCGCTGCTGTCATCTTGTACGTGCGGCATGTCGTCCCGTCTCCCTCCTTCCCCTTCCCCTCCAGCACCCTCACCTCGCTCCCTTCTGTCTGCACTGCCCTCCTCCCCCCTCTCCCTGGCCGGACGCGCACAACAACCTTGAGGGGGCAGATCCTGGTGTCGCCTCCTCCCATCTTCTCGAGCTCCTCGCTCATATCCAGCAGGTGCATCGTAAGAGCCTTGTACTCCTTCTCCTTGTCACTGACAGCCTCCCCTGAGGTCCTAGCAACCATTTCGCAGAGATGATTCTAGGACAAGGATGCCGCGTGCATGGCAAGGATCATCTGAGAGACTGCAAAAACGGAAAAAAATCAGATTGTGAGCAGAAACAACATCTCCAACTTCGTTTCCCTTCGTCTGAGAGTGAATTTGCTTTGCTTTTTCCTATTCATTGCACTAGTTCTCACTTCTGTGCCAGCCCATGTGGTGATATATCCCATGCTAGTTTTCTGTCATACTATTCAAAATCACTTTCTTTACTTCATCACTCCTTAACATGTTCTGCTGTCCTGCATCGCAACATTTTTCTGCATCAACCTTCTCCGAGTCGCGATATTTCAAAAATCTGGACATGCTAGCAGCCTCTGGAATCTACAAGGCTCTTGCCTGTATGTTTCATGTCCTCTCTACTTTCCTGTCCTCTTTGTGTCCATCCTCCTCGCTCTCCTCCTCCTCTCTCTCTCCTCCTCCTTGCGCTACCCATCCCCGGCTTCCTCCATTTTCAAACGTTCGATCTGCTCTAATATACAGAAATATACAAAATTATATATAATTTATCAATGTTTATACGATATCAACCCGAAATATCATAATTTATGAAATGCTGTGTATGAGGGGGTAGATGGAAGGGATTCAGGAGGGTAGGGGTGGTTGTGGCTCCGCCCGACAATGAGGGAGAGCGACCCGCTGCTAGACAGCGGAAAGGGAGGGAGGGTGGGGGAGGAGGAGGAGGAGGAGGGAGCGATGGTGGATGGAGGGATTAGGAGGAAGAGGCGAGGACAAAGTCGACGCATGCTCCTGTGTCTCTCTTGTCTCTTCCTGGTTGGGATCGCTGTTCTGATCCCTACCTTGGGATGGTCGGGGTGGAATCCTCTGGGGTGGAGGAGAGGCCAGAAGTTGGCGGGGAAGGAGATGACAGGCCAGGAGGATCGATCGAAACTCATGGATACAAGCACATCTCCATGTGAGGACTTCTACCAGTATGCTTGTGGAGGTTTCCTGAAGAAAGAGCTTCCAAGCGATCACGATCAATGGTACTACACCTTCGATGGCGTCAAGGAACGAGACGCGCAGATGATGCGCTCTCTGATGATGGGACATGGAGGAGGCGATGCCGGGAAGCTCTTCCGATCATGTCTGGATACTGAGTCCATCGATGCTCAGGGGATCCGGCCAGTCCTGCCATATCTTACGAGGGTTGACGCAGCCCTGGCCCAGCAGGGCGATCGACCGTTGGTGGAGGTGGTTGCCATGATTCACCGGCTGAACTCGAAAGCTTTCTTCTTCTGGGACGTTGGGGCAGACGTGGACTCGCTGAAGAGGGTGATGTACATGCAGCAGGGGGGCTGACGCTCGCCGACCACAACTTCTACCTACTCGAGTGGAACGCGGGCAAGCGATCGGCTCTGAGGACCTTCGCTCGTCAGGTGTTCCTGCTCCTCGGCTACTCGCAGCAAGAGAGCAGCGAGGCAGCAGCGAGCATCCTGGACGTTGAGACCGAGCTGGCAAGGATGTTCTTGTCGCACGCTGACGAGCGAACAGCAAACTCTCTCCCCCCACTCTCCTTCAAGCAGGTGGTGAAGGGCATGCAAGTGAAGCATGGGCTCGATTGGTCCCTCTTCTTCGAACTGCTCGGGGTCGACAAGCATCTGCTGCAGTCAGACGACAAGGTAAGAAGGAGACTCTAGCGGGAACGGGTGGTGTTGACCAGCCGGCAGATGGTGAGGGTAGTGGATGTTCCTTTCTTTCAACGGCTGTGCGGGCTGATAGGACGGAAAGACAAGACTTACTGGCGGTGGTACCTTAAGTGGAAGCTGCTAGACAACCTCGTCGGGCATCTCGGACATCCGTTTCAGGTGTGGGCAAGAAACTTTCGCACAGAAGACGAGGAGGAGGAGCGAGGGAGTGGCGGGAGGGAAGGAGTGGAAGGGGAGGGAGAAGTGAAGGAAACAGGAAGAGGGGGGAACGGAGGGAAATGATAGAATGGGAGGGGGGGAAGCGGGGGAAGCCCCCGGGGGGGGGGAGTAGAGCACAGGGAGGAGGTAGGGAGCAGGAGGGGAGGAAGGAGTGGTTTGCCTGCTTGGATTTAGTCCTGGCTCAGGTTGCAGACCTTGAGTTTCGGAAGCGATTGTATGGCGTCAAAGCTGATCCACCGAGGTGGCGCATTTGCCTCCATACCTTGAACTTGTTCGTGCCGGACGTCATCGGGCAAACTTACCAGCAGCATGCTGGTCGTGATGACGTGGCAGCGAGAGCGGAGAGGATGATCGGCAAGCTGAAGCAGGAGTTCGCAAAGGTAGCAATGGACAGCTGCTTGGAAGTTGATGCCTCCCATCACCGCAACCACTCCCATCCCCCATTCCTTCTGCCCCTCCTCCTCCTCCTCCTCCTCCTCTCCTTCACCCCACTTCGATCTTGCTCTCTTCGGTTCAATCCCCCTCGCTCGCTCTCCTCCCCTTCAACCTCTCAACTGCTTCACCGCTGTTTTCTTCAGGGCCTCGGTGTGCTTTCCTTGTTGACCCCCTGGCGGTGGTTTCACAGGTCATCCGACGATCCTCGTGGATGTCGGAGAGCAGCAAGCGAGTCGCTCTGGTCAAGTTGGCGGACATGGACGTGGAGGTGAGAAAAAAGAATCGAAACCTCGATCAGCATCAGCATCAGCATCAGCATCAGCATCAGCATCAGCATACCTCCCCTTCCTTTCCTTTCCCTTGCCTCTCTCTCTCCTCCCTCCCTCTCTCCCTCCTCGCTACTTCCCTCTACCCTCCCTCCCTGCCTCCCTCCTCTCCTCCTCAGGACATCTGCAGGTAGGAGGACCTCGGAACGTTGAACCCCTTGGCTTCGTCGTACATCATCAGAGGTGGTTTCAGAACTCTGTCAACATAGCCAAGAAAGTCGTCACCGACCAGGTGCGGTCAGCCCCGAAGGCGCGTTGACCCTCTCCCGCTCTGAGACGCGTCCTCGTCCTGACAGATCACGAAGCTCGCTACTGTCAAGGGGAGGAGAGACTGGGGGACTGGTGAGACGTGGAGGCAGTGATTGGAGAGCACTCTGCTTTTCTCTCATTCTCAACCTCCTCTCCTCGCCTCTTCTCGCCTCTCCTCTCCTCCCCTCCCCTCCCCTTTCCTCTCCTCTCCTCTCCTCTCCTCTCCTCTCTTCCTCTCCTCTCCTCTCCTCTCCTCTCCTCTCCTCTCCTCTCCTCTCCTCTCCTCTCCTCTCCTCTCCTCCTCTTCTCACCTGTTCACTAACCTCCTGTTCTCAGACCTCGGCCCGATGTCCGTCAACGCCTTCTACAACATCCACACCAACTCGCTCTTCGTCCCCTCTGCCCTCCTTCAGGTCAGCCCTTGCGAACTCTCTCCCTTCTCAACTCCCTCCCGCCAGTTTCCCTTCATCGCTGCTGGGGGACACGCGAGTTCTCCCTTCTCTCCCTACGATTTGGGATCCCTTGGTGAGACGGAGGACGAGGACGAGAAAGTGAAAGAGAAAGAAAGAGGAGCAGGGGGGATGGCAAATGAGGAGGAAGGGAGGAGGGGCTGGACATGGAAACAAGAGGAAATTAGGCCAGGGGAGGACGAGGACGAGGACGAGGACGAGGGAGGAGGACGAGGACGAGGACGAGGGAGGAGGACGAGGACGAGGACGAGGACGAGGACGAGGACGAGGACAAGGACGAGGACGAGGGAGGAGGACGAGGACGAGGACGAGGGAGGAGGACGAGGACGAGGACGAGGACGAGGGAAGAGGACGAGGAGGGCGAGGAGGGCGAGAGAGGACGTGTTAGGTCAGTGAGCGATGGTGCAGGGGGTCTTGTGGGGCATGAAATGTCCCACGGGTTCGACAACGTCGGGAGACTTTTCGGCCCCAACTTCGAGCTGAGAAGCTGGTGGGAAACAGCTGGGGGCTGATGATGTCACGTGGTGAAATCTGACGTCGATGGGGCGAACAGGTGGGACAACTCGACGATCAGGAGCTACAAGAAGAGAGCAGATTGCATAGGGAGATACTATCACACGTACACGAGTGCTGGAAGGTTGGTTTTCTGCGCTGATGATATAAAGATGATGATGATGGGGATGGAGATGATGATGATGATGATGTAATGATGATGGTGATGATGTGACGATGAGGAGGAGGAGGAGGAGGACGAGGACGAGGAAGAGGATGCTCGGATCTCGTTTAATCCTTACAAGTCACTCTCTTCTCCTCCTCTCTGTCACCTGCTGCAAATCTGACCCATCATGGTCCTTCAGGCATGTCCACAGCAACCAGACACTGGAAGAGGACATCGCTGATCGGTATCCTCCTCCTCCAAACACCACCTCCTTCCTCCTCTTACCACCTCCCAGGCTACCTGCTCCTGCCTCCTCCTGCCTCCTCCTTCACCTCGTCCTTCTCTTCCTCCTCTTCCTGACGCGCTACTTAATGCTGCTGTGTCTTCTGACCGATCTGCTGCGCAGAGGAGGGTTGCATCTTGCTTACTTGGCCATGAGAGCCGCTCTCCCTGCAGGCAGGCATGTTGAGGTGCGGCAGCATCACAGGAGGATAAGGCGGGAGAGGAGGAAGAGGGAAAGCCGAAGGAAGAGGAGGGAAGAGGAGGAGCAGGAGCAGGGGCAGGAGGAGGAGGAGGAGGAGGAGGAGGAGGAGGAGGAGGAGGAGGAGGAGGAGGAGGAGAGACGTGACGAGGGAAGCGATGAGCCTGAGCCCTTAAAGACATTCTTTAGCTTCATGGATCACAAACCTTTCTCTTAACTTATTTCATA
>NW_005434643.1:20717-21558 GCF_000315625.1 Guillardia theta CCMP2712 | reverse complement strand
GCATCCTCTTCCTCCCCCTCTCCACCACTTCCTCCCCTCCACTCTCCTTCCTCCCCCTCCCCCTCCCCCTCCCTCCATTTCTCTTCTCCTTCGCCTATCCTACTCCCTCCCTTCCTTCTGCTCCTTGTCCTACATCTGATCTCCCTTGTGATCTCATCGTATCAGTTTGCACCCTTTGCCCAGACGTACCGATGTCATGCAGGGAGCAAGGTATGTGCGAGCACGACATGTAACAATCTTGACATCACTGGCAGATGTACAACAGCCATGACAGCGAATGCAACCTCTGGTGACATGCATGATAGAACAGAACTTTTATTCTTTCCTGTGAATAAATGAAACATTTCTTGTGCGAGAATCATACATGGTCAATATTTACATGACAAGCAACATATGGTATCCTCCAATTGAAACAGAAGGGATCGCAAACCCTCCTCTCTCCCCTCCCTTTCCTCCCTTCTACCCCTGTAATTTCATCTCCACCTCCCTCCTCCCCCTCGTTGTGCTCCTGCTCTTTGTCTGCTGCTGCTGCTGCTGCTGCTGCTGCTCCCCCTCAACCTTCTCCAGTGATAATAATGCCTCCCGCCCGTCACCAACGACCGGACTCTTGCCTTAGAGACTGACGTGGTGATGGACTTTGCGAAAGAGTAGAAGATCGAATAAACCTCACCGTCTGCGCTCCGGCAATGTGTACGGCTTACATCACGAGCTATGAGGACCTTTGACCTGCCGCTGCCGCTCTTTACATTCTGTGGGCCCATCCGCATCGTTTTTTGGTAAGTTTCTCAAGACATTTACCGACAGATCGGACCTATTCCTCCTCGACGTGTCTGCACATGGG
>NW_005434643.1:2003-20617 GCF_000315625.1 Guillardia theta CCMP2712 | reverse complement strand
GGAGGAGGAGGAGGAGGAGGAGAAGGAGAAGGAGGAGGAGATGGAATGAGGGTATAAAGAGGCAGCACGGCAAGGTCGTCTTGCTGTAACGTTGTACCTGTGTGAGCAGGGTTGCTATTGTGGCAGCGACGCCGCCGAGGACCTGAGAAGCAACGGGAAGAATTGAGGGGGGAGGGGGAGCAGCAGCAGCAGCAGCAGGCGCAGCAGCAGGAAAGCGAAGAGCTGGAAACGTGGAAGGAAGAAGAGGAAGAGAGAAGAGGACGACAAGTGAGAGGAGGAAGAGAAGGACAGGCGGGACGAGGACGAGGACGAGGACGAGGACGAGGACGAGGACGAGATAAGACTGTCCAGCGACTTTGTCTCACCAGGTTCTCAGTCGCCGTAGGCTTCCTGTCAAGCAGCTGGTCGAAAAAGACCTGCCGGCTCTCAGCTGGGGTCGTGCTTGCGGTCTGCTGACCTTGAGGCGAGCGAAGCCCGTGAAGGAGATGCAGACGGTCGGAGTGTTCCTTGCGACCGTTGGGAGAAATCCTGGGGGAAGAAATCGGGAGGAGAGGAGGAGAGGAGGAGAGGAGGAGAGGAGGAGAGGAGGAGAGGAGGAGAGGAGGAGAGGAGGAGAGGAGGAGAGGAGGGTAAGAAAAGGTGGGGTCAAATGGATGGTCATAGATCAAGGAGAGAGAGAGGGAGGGAGAGAATGAGAGAGAACAGGAGACGGAGATAAAGAAGACGAAGAACAAAAAGACGAAGGAGAACAAGAAGACGAAGGTGGTGGTGGTGGTGATGGAGGAGGAGGAGGAGGAGGAGGAGACAAAAAGAGGAAGACGAAGAAGAAGAAGAAGAAGAAGAAAGGAAGAAGACGAAGAAGAAGAAGACGAAGAAGACGAAGAAGAAGAAGACGGAGAAGACGAAGAAGAAGAAGAAGAAGAAGGTGCAAGGAAGTGGAGGGAGGGGAGGAGGAGGAGGAAGAGAGTGGACGCTTCAAATACAGCAACATGAAAGGATGAGCTGACCTGTGTAGAATCCTCGCAGGCCTTCACTTCTCAGCAACGAGGCAACTCCCTGACATCACAACTATCATGACCCACAAGCTTTTCAATGTGACTCAGATCCTTGTGCCACGACTCTCTACTGTCTCCTTCAGCTCTCCTCCCCCCCCCCTTCCTCCCACACCCTTCTCTCTCCCTCTCTCCCTCTCCCCTTCTTTCTCTGCCTTTCCTCTTTCTCTCCTGTACCTCTCCTCTTTTTTTCTCTCCTCTTCCTCTTCTCCCTCTCGTCTCCCAATCTCCGTCCTCTCAATTTCTGCCTCGATTTCTCCTTGTCCTCTCCTCTTCCTCCCCATCTCTTCCCTCCGCTGTTCTCTTTCATCTCCTCTCCCCTCCATTCCTCTCATCACACTGACATGCATCGCTCACCTGCATGAAGGAAGGATAAATTCCTGCCTGCATCCTCTGTTTGATAACTTCTTGAGGGGTCTGTAGAAAACATGAGACCTCCACATCGCTCCCACTACCTCTCCGCTTGCTCCCTTCTTCCTTCGTTCTCGTCTCCCCCTCCTGCGTCTGCTCCTCCTCCTCCTCCTCCTCCTCCTTCTGTTTCTGCTCCTCCTCCTACGTCTCCTCCTGCTCCTCCTCCTGTTTCTGCCCCTCCTCCTAACGTCTCTTCCTGCTCCTACTCCTCCCCCCCCTTCTCTTCACCTGCACCACACACGCTGCCACCGCCGCCACTGCCGCTGCCATGAGCTCGATGCTCGCCGTGCTGATCCAAGGGGGCGCCAACTGAAGTGCTGGAAAGTGAGATGGTCGACCATACAGAGAAAATGTGCGAAACACGCTCTCGTTTCCCTACACCTCCCTCCCTCTCCTCTGCTTCCCTCTCTGTCCCGTTTCTCTGCTCACCCCAACCCTTCTCCCTCTCCTCTCCCTCTCCTCTCCCTCCCTTCGGCCGCTCCCCTTCACCTCACTCCCTCTTCTTCTCCCCTCCCCTCCTCCATCCCCTCCCCTGCGTCATTCTCCGATCCTCCTCCTACCTCACGTCCCTCGTCCTTGAGCAATCTGAACACGCTGAACTGGATCGCACCAGCAGGCAGAGCCAAGACAGAGGTAGTCAGTGAGCCCTTGAGCAGTTGAGCCTGCCTTCCTTGTCATGAAAGATAGCTCGAGAGAGTTCAGGAAAGTTCAAGGGGTTGATGGAGGAGGAGAGGGAAGAGGAGGAAGCCACTGGAAGCTGGAGGAAGCTGGAGAGTATACACAGCACAGAGCACACAGCACAGAGCACACAGCACACAGCACAGAGCACATAGATGCAGTAGGAACGAAGGTCCAGCACAACGTGCAGGCGGCAAGGTCATTTCCGGTGACCGCCGATGAGCAGAACCTTGGTTATGCTCCCCAGAGTCGGAGGAGAGCCCCCAGAGCGCCGAGTCTGAGCCAGGGTCTTGAGCACATCGGCCGGGTACATGACGCACTGAGCAGCAGCGCGAGCCAGGGCCCCGGCAATCATCTCCTCATGGAAACTGAGTTTCCTCCTTGCCCCTACCTCCTTGCTCGTCTTGGCGCCCTCGTGAGCTGCTCGCAGAGTCGGGATGGTCTTCGTCAGCACGACAGGAAGCAGAGCCAGGGAAAGGAGGAGAACGATCTGCCAGCATTTCTTCCTGCCCGTGCCGCCGACCTCAACGATTTCCCTGTACATCCTGCTCTGCCCAACACAGTGGTAAGAAAAGGACATTCGGACGTGCGATAAAGTTCCTCTTCCTCCTACATCTCATGCCATCATTTCTTTCCTCGTCTTCCATTGCTTTACCTCGAGACCTCCTTCCTCGCGCCCTCTCTCTTTCCTTACCGTACTAAGAGATCCTTTCCCTCAGATGTTCGCCTCGTACTTTCATACCATCCTGCTTGTCCTCCACATCCTGCTTGTCCTCCTTCTCTCTCAGATCCTCCTCTCCTCTTCGATCCTCCTCTCCTCTTCGATCCTCCTCCCCTCTTCGATCCTCCTCTCCTCTTCGTCACAGGATCTTTGTCTTGCCAGAGCTCTTCTCTCTCCCTTCCCACACTGAACGACTAGATGGACTGCAGGCTTCGTTCAGCCATGATTGTACTTCCTACATCTAGCTGTTGTACCCGTTGTTGCCCTTCAAATTTGGTGGGGACGGCCTCGGTTTTTCAATTTTTTCCTTTCCAAGAATGGGGTGGGGGTGATGATTTTCATGATAGTACCCCCTTTTGAAGTATTGCTTGAGGGGGTATAGGAGAGAAGTACCCTACCCCATACCAATTGCCTTCACAAAGCTCACAAAGCTTGATCAACGATGTATCACCCTCACCCCCACATGTGATCATATACCCCCATAAATATAGTCAAAAGTACGGGTACTCAAGGGGTTTGAACACCCCACCACCACCATGAAAAGGAAGGACCTAGTAAGGCGCAATGGCAAGAGGAGAACATGTATCATGAGGGAGAGGAGGACGAGAAAGATTATGATAAGTACGATTGCGGTAGGATTAGTATGCTATGCTGCTGGCATTATGTTCAAACTAAAGAACGAAAAGACAGATCACAGGAGACATGGTATCGCTGAGAAACAAGTTCAAATGAAGTTTTTGCTCGGATGAGAAGGGATTGAGGCAGGGAATCCAGCAATTACTTAGGCGCGAATCTTCGATCCTCTGGTGGGATCTAGAGCATAGTGAGCATAACGTGGTGTAGACATCAAGCTTCAGGGCTTACTACTTGTAAATTCAGTTGTAAGAATGCTTTGATGAGAAATTAGATTTTCAAATATTGAGAACAAGCAATTTGGAATTGGACAACACGTCTGAATAGAACGCAATGAAGGACCCGTTTGATATTTTCTATCCAAGTTCGAATTCTCTCAGCAAGATCCCCTCTCCCTTCGATGGCCTCCCCTCCAGGTAACCAGACAGACCTTGAATCGGCTGTCAGCATAATCTGGGCCGATAAGCTGTGACGGGGCTGTTGCCATTCTAGACGTGGGATTATCAATGAGCTCATTTCTGCCCAAGAGAGCTGGTGAGGCGTTCAGATCCCCTCTTGCATTCCTCCATGGCGGCGCCATGATGTCTCTCCTTTAGGGATCGGCCTCGCTCTCGAGCAAACGACCCCTACCACTCTCTGTTATGTCGCGGACATACAGCCCGGGGGGAGGTGGGTGAATCTTGTTGCTTGCGTCAATAAGATCTTTGCTCAGCGCTGCTATGCATGGAGGAATCAACATTGGAGATAAGGTGTGGTTTTCAACCACTGAACGCATCCCTTGACGGTGATCCAGATCGTGTCCATCGACGACCAGAGTGTCGTGGGCATGTCACTTCCAGAGGTCCCCTCTCGTGCTTGCAGAGTTGCAGGAGACGTGATGCTCTGACGCAAGGTCGGGGCCCTTGTGAGTGGCCCGGAAGGCTCGTTTGTCACCCTTGGGCTCGTTCGAACCACCTCAGTGCTGTTTGGTGATGGCGCAGCTGACGATAGCACAAGTTTTGATTCTCTCCGGCAGGTCCTGACAGAGAAGAGACTCTTCAAGTGAGGATCCGACGAGGAGCTATGAGCTTGTCGGCAAGGCAAGGACATGGAGAACCTTCCAGGTGGGTTGAAAAGGCTGTTGGAAAGGAGCTTCTAAGGCCTGAGTGGCAGGGCGATCGATCTCCGGCGATCTGCTGAGTGAGGGACAAGGGCATCCAACAGCTGCTGTATGACAGTGATGAACAGGATTGATGCTGATGTCATGTGGGAGAACCCGTCTCAGGTGACTGATCGAATGTACCTTGTGTAGAACTACCAGAGCCAACCGCAGTCCTCCTTGAATCTAATTTCTCCCTTTGGAATTATCAGATGAAACAAGCACATCAAGATACAGCAGCGTTTCCACCACCCAAACATGATCAGGCGTCAGCAATGAGGGTGGCATCAACTCATTTCTGATTTCTTCAGGTTCACTATATGGCAGGATCAGGGACGACTTTACAACAACGAGCTTGATTTGATAGTACCAGAACTTAGGTTTGAACCTCAAGTTTCCATGTTGAGCATGACTCAATCTGTGTGCAGAAACATCAAAGCTATCCTGAGCAACAAGCAAACCTCAAATGTTAGTACAGGTGAACTTGGGAGCACCAGGATGACTGACTGGAGACTTCAGGAAACGAGCAATTATGTGCAGAGTGGCAATACAGAGTGTGCCAATCTTCTCAGATCAATCTTGAACAAGGTATAACAGATTTTCCACCTCTCTGTTGCATTTTGATCATTCATCGCACTCAGGTTTCGGCCCTGAAAGCAAGAGAAGCCTCCCTGGAAGACTTGTTGACAGGTAATCGTACCACTTCTAAAGGAAGAGGAGAACATGTCTTAATATTTCATATCAGCTGCGAAGGAATCACTGGACCGCAGAAAGGCCCAGATTAAGCATATGACAAAGGTGGGTTTTCTTGGTGATTGCCTATCTTTGTGTAGGTAAGCGGGTTTATGATGTCCGAGACAGGCGCTTCAGGACGCGGCGGGGAGGGACGATCTACGAAGGGGAGGGGAGGAGGAAGACTCCCGCACCTCAGAGTTGGAGACCCTCTTCAGGAGGGCACAGGTGACTCACATCGTCTGCATGCTCATCCTCCTACTCACAGTCTGGTCAGATCAGGGAG
Organism: Guillardia theta CCMP2712; assembly: GCF_000315625.1. Taxonomy (NCBI): domain Eukaryota; class Cryptophyceae; order Pyrenomonadales; family Geminigeraceae; genus Guillardia; species Guillardia theta. The sequence goes on along the minus strand of NW_005434643.1, from coordinate 14,966 downwards.
GCAACTGTAAGTGCTGAGAAAGACAGGCAAAGCGCTCCTTTCATGAGCGTTTTCTATCCTTAAATGGCATACAGGCTGACTGAGGAGCTAGGGAAGGCCCGTGAAGAATTAGAGCGCCTCAAGGCAATCCGTTTGAAGGGCTTCCGAGTCGCTCTCTAACTCTCCTGCAGGCGGTCAAGTCTGAGAGGTCAGACAGTCAAGTGCCTTTCAGCGAGTATGGATTCAGTCAAACCAAGTCCCCCCTGGCTCATCATGTGCTGCGTTACGAAGAGAACCTATCACGCGAATCTGTTGGATCCTCGGACGACAACAGGTAGGAATGGCAAGCAGACATTGACGTGGTACTGACATCGTTCAAAGTTTCCGGATGTAAAGACAAAGGGTGGAGATAGATGTATTTTTGTAGTTTTAATGCTATGTGATACAACATACAAGAGATATTTACTTCTTCAAAGTTCCGAGGAGCTGCTGGACCAAGTCGGTGGCAGCGGCCTCGTTGATGGCAACCTTCTGCATGGCGACCTGCCGTCATCGTCAGACTCAGTCACTGAGCAGGTCAGCAGCAAGTCACCTTGACGAGCATCTCGTCGTCCTGGGAGTTAGCGGGAAGGCCCTGGTACTCGGTGTTCCTCTTTCCGCGCTGGCATCCCCTGTGGTCGAAGACAGTGACGACGGGAGCACGGTTGGACTTGTCCATGGTCATGCTGACGGAGGTGGCTCCGGAGCGGAGGCGGGGCTGCACGGAGGCGCCGGGGGCAAACGCGGAAGCGGAAGCAACCAAAGCGGAGAAAGCGAGAACCTGTGCAGACTGAGTTAAGTTGGTGAAAAAAGAAGCTCTTTGCGCTGAGTAAGGATATCCCATCGTGCCTCCTAACCCTTTCTACATGTTTCATCCCTATCCTAGCAGGAATTGCCAATTCCTGGATTGGTCTCTCCTCGCTCCTTCAGTGGTCTTAAAATCGCATCCGCTCCTCTGTCCCCTCCCTCATCTTCCTCTTCCTCTTCCTCTTCCTCTCATGTTCTCCCGCATCTTCCTATTCCTATCTTCCCATGCCCTCCACTCCACTCCATTGCCATCTTCATCCCAAAGTCCATGTTCGTACCTTGCTGGCCATGTTGATGTTCAACAGGGATTGTTCCTCCCACGATAAAGCCAAATATTTGTTACGCGTCACCTCCCTACCCCTCATACTACACCCCTGCCGGACGCAAATGACCCCCTTGTTTCCCATGTACTACCCCTGTACAAGACCTGATGGTAAGCAGAGTACCCTGTGTAGGGTCATCAAGGGCCTTACCGGGGGACACTACCCTACCTAGCAGATCCAAATCTTGTTGACATTATCACCCCTTGTTATTCCTGATATTCGACGGGTGTGATATTACCCCTACCCCCTCTGATCAAAGAGTCACATCTCTAGAAGCACCACCGGTGTCATTTCCAGGTATATCTCGAGGGGGTGCTATTACGTACATTTGTTCAGTGGAATCTAGTGGGGGTAGGGTAGTATGCAATCATATGTAGTACCCCGTCAAAATCCCATAAAATTTGAGAATACAAGGGGTAGGAGGTCAGACTACCTATCCCATGACTCGCCTCAGAACGGGGGTGGGTCCCGGCCCCGAATCGGGCCCCGGGCAAGGCGCCGGAAGAGGCCTTCATACTGAACTTCGTAAATGATCTACTGATCAATTCAGAGCAAAAAAAAAAAAAAAAGCCGTGCGAGGGCAGGGTTTACTCAAAGTGTACTGGTCAAGGTGTGAGTAAACATTTTCCTTTTACTTATTTTCACTTAATTTTGAGTCCATGGTATTACTACCCACCAAGGAGGGGTATTTTGAAGCGGCGTAGGGGTAAAGAATGAAATATACATCTATAGAAAGATTCACACATAGTAATATTTGAAATTTCTCCCCAAAATCTCGGATTCCGCCTACTCCGTACGTCGATCGAGAACCCCACACTAGACGCTGCGACCACCCACCTCAAGGATTGTATGACCAACAACCCACTACCCTAAAACTTGCGTCATGGATCGCATCCACCCCTCTCTCACCTACCAACAGAGGTTATATCACCCGGTATTCTTCTGTCTTGGTTGTGAGAGTACCCACCTAGATTCGATTCTGCCTACCAGTACCCCTCCTTACAAATCATCTACCCACCCTTACCATGACCTCAGACGGCAACCTTCGGGGGCAAAGCGTTGCTGGATATGTAGGGGTTCTCAACAAGGGGGTGGTGAGATGCGCACTCGTTCAACAGGTGGGTACTTTCTCGAGAGTGGGTAGTCCGCAGGTTTCCACATCCATGTTCTATCAGGGTGGGGGTCATGAAATCGTTGGCTTCATACACATGCAGTTTCAATTCAACGATAATTGGATGGGTGGGGTCAAGTACCCCACCAATGAGTAAATTGTCCCATGAAGAAATACAGAGGGTGGGGTAATAGAGAATTTAGAGGGGTGGGGTTGGTGGATGCTGGGGAGACGAAAGGACGGCCCCCACCTCGAAGCGTCAAGAGGAGACGGTATGGAAACGAGATGGCGCTTGCCCGTGCAGTAGATTGCCTACCGTCGACCAGGAACTCCCAAGACCCAAGACCTCCAAGACCCAAGACCTCCAAGACCCAAGACTCGAAGAGAAACAGCGATTTTGACTGAGCTTCACGAGCAAAGGATCGACTAGCATGATAGCGACCCGAGGCTACATTCCCACATGTATCAGAAGACAAAGAATGCTGTCGTTACCTTCGACGAGACACAAGACTGTACAGAAACCAACGATGCTGCTTCCCTGAGACGGATATGCAAGATTTTCGAAGTGCTCGAATTTCCAAGCAAAATGTTTACGTCTCAAATGCCGAATAAGAATGACAAGGACCAAAGGATGTGTCCCTACCGACATGTTGATCGCCGCTCCAAGAGTAGAGTCAACTGCACCGAAGCACGTGAAAACCGCAAGTCAAGCGGAAGCTATGGGCAGTGAAGATGATAGCGATCATGCCAGACCGAAACGGCTCTGAGGGTTGAAACCTCAACCGAAACGATGAAGGCAGACGACGATCGCGAACTTCCGAAATTATTTTGGAAGGCAAGCAAGTTGTGAGTCAATGTATGTAAAGTACAATCTTCACACGCTCTGAGGGACAAACTGCAAGTTGAAGCAGCTCTTGTCCTTACGTTCCTGTACCATCGGTGCTCTAGACTTCGTGTCTGGCCGAGGTTCAGGATGTCGAGTCGCACGATAAAGTAAGTGGGGATCCGCAAGTGACCCCGCCGAGCTGACGTGTGGACCTGGACTGAAGCTCAGTTCCTGAAGCTGAAAAAGCTATCAGAGAATCAAAGCTGCTACCTCGCTGCAGGTAGATTCCTCTGGTGTGAGATATTCGAGACCATTTTGCGAAGCACTCCTCAGGTATTTCCCTGAGAGAGTAGTGACGCAGATGCGTCATCGGAGTCTCTAATCAGAAAGTGGGAGAACGGAGTAGAGTTTCATAGCACAGCTTCCCCATCACGATGGGCTGACATGGTGACATGTGAAGTGATTGTCAGTCAGGGCGATGGCGCGTCTCAGGTGCTTTCATTCGAAAGCGCATGACGTACTCTTGATACCCCGGTAGGGGTTCCGACTGGGTGCGAATCGCTACCAGTTGCTCTAAACTTCCATGAAGCTAGTTGATATTGCAAAGCGCGATGTCAGGGTTGCGTCTGCTTCCCCACACGATCAGCAGAGTGTGAAATAGCAGTCACCTTCTTATCACCTCAAAGATGTCAAGCGCTCTTCTCTGAAAGCGTAATTGAAACGCTAGGAGAAACGCAGAGGCACGTGGGAACGCCGTGTTATGCTCGCTGAAAGGCACTTGAAAGGTCTGATATGAGTGCACACCGAAACCTTAACGCTGAAGACGTGCGGGGAACTTACCGTCCTCGACCATCGAGCAGTTAGGCATTTGCCGAACTCGCTCCGACTGGTGCAACTTCAGACGTAAGGACCGGATGGCCTCATACCGGTGCCGGGACCGTTGGGTCGGCCCGGGGCTGCAAGGCCAAAATCAGTGTCCTCGTGCAGCGACGACACCAAGTTCCGGGCAAGGGGAAGTGATGATCGCACCCACTATGCGTTACTGGATTGGCCTAGTGGTAACGACTTGGCGACATCATGCAGAAAATCGTAAAAGGTTGATACTGCGATAAGAAGCCGCTGTGGTGTGCTAGTAGCCCTGAACATGATGCGTCTAGGCTGGGCGAACGTACCCACTACAAGGCACTGCAACTCGGCAAGCGTACTCTGTTTCACGCAACAGGGATCGTGTTGTACGAGAGATGCCGAGGCCAGTAAACACCTTGGTGCACTTGATGATCGAGCAGTATCCAAGGAAATGCTGGACCTTTCGCAAGCGGAGTAGCGGCCGCCTGCACCCTGACTGCTGCGTACACAGGAAAGCCTTGCATGTGTGCTAAGTTGCATCATACACGGCACACCCAAAATGTAAAGACTCTGTTGTACATAAATCAAATCTAGCTTCATTTCCACGTGTGACCTGTGTGTGTATGCAATCGCATCTTGTAGGTGCAATTTACCGACTTTTGTAGCCAACTGTTGTACACACAACACCGAGATCGAAAGCAGGTCACACACTTGATGGAACACCTGGAGAGCCGAAGTCCGTGGCGGCTGACCGCGAGGGCATAATTATGTGTTGAGGTACCAAGAAACCCATTGCAAGCATAGCAGAGATTCAAAAGTTGCAGAAGACTCTTGAGGTCTCTTCTGATCGCGGAACATGAACAAGCATACTTCTTGGTTCGGGCCCGAGACTGCTGCCGCTGCTGCCACTCCTGCCGCTCCTGCCGCTCCTGCCGCTCCTGCCACTCCTGCTACTGCCTCGATTTTTTTCCCGTTACATGCTGCGCTGGACATGTAGTGTATCAAGAAATATCAAAAGTTGAATGTTGTTATGGATGATTCGATTCTGTCACAGCTGAGGTTTCTGACCTGCATTCTTTCAGTTTGCGGAGAGAAATGCTGCTTTCTTGGAGCTTGAGAAGAGAGACATGGAGTCGCATCAAAAGGTGGGCAGGAGGAGCAGGGAGCAGCAGCAGCAGCGGCTAGTTGTACTGCGATATGCTATGAATGTACATTGAAGGATATGAAAGAGAAGGGAAGCCGACTCAAATACAAACACCGGCTTTGCATCATTGTAGTCCAATAATGATCTGTGCATGACTGATCCCACTGACCACAAGCTCAACACAAGTGAACTAATAAGTTGCCTGTGAATTTTGATTGTGCCATGTACGACCAACCGTGTCTTAACGTACTCGTACATATTCCTGATCTTGTGAAGCAATGTGAAGCTCCTCTAGAGAAGATATTCCACAAACATATAGCGAAGAAATGAGTAGCAGGAGAAACAAATATTGAGCTTAGGAAACCATCGCAGATATGAAATTTGTAACCAAGTCAGTTGATGTCAATTGCTAGGAAAACAAGAAAGCGTTTTGTAATCGAGAGCATCTTCACAATAAAAATGTTCTTTGTGTGTTTGCCAGGGAGCTGTTGGTCGGGTGTACAACAAAAGGGCCTCTGTCAAAGGCGCCATAGTCTTCATCTGGAACACCCTGGTCGTCCACCTTCGATCCATCCTCTGCAACATCCGATGGAATCGAACTGTCCTCGCCGTGTTCAAGGTAGACTTCATGGCCATGGCGTGTAGCAGGCTTCTGCACAACTGGCCAGGGGTCCTGACTAACAAACTTCGCCTTCTTGGACCAGAACACTTTGACACAGTCTCCCGAGAAGCGAGTCATGCTCGACACGCCATCATCCGATGGCCCGGCGTCGGCTTGATTCGCCGACTCTGACTTAGGAGCCCGATTCTGCTCATCATCGATGGAGGACGAGGGAACAACAATATCCACGTGATGATATCCCTTCATGCTCTTCGCTCCCGCACGCCCAGTCCCTCCTTGCATTGGCTGACGCAACCCCGTCCGGCCTGAATCGAATTTCAAAGTGCTGCTTTGTTTGCCCTGGTCGCCTCTTCTCCTCTCCAAGTAGCTTCTAGCTCACTCTTCCACAAGCTTGTTCTTGCTGGTGGGTCCTCGTGCTGCCACTTCCTCCTCTTTCCTTCCTCCTCCTTCCTCCTTCCTCCTTGTTCCTTCCTCCCTTCTCCCTTCTCTTCTTCCTCTCTATCCCGTCTGCTCTGCCAATAATTCGTCCACCCCTTCAAAGTTTGAAACTTTCAAGTGTACTCGTAAACTTTCAGTGCCTAAACTCTCAATGTTTTGAAACTTCCAAAGTTTCCGATAATAGGTGAAATCCGCAAATTTGTTCACTACCCACCCACATTCCTCCTACAAAGGTCCCTACCCACTCCCTAATTCAAGTACCCCCTTCATTTATCTCATACCCTCACTTTGACTTCAAAATTGTTACTAACAAGTAGGTACACAAGTACCACTACACCCTGTATGTGAAGAAGTACCCTAGATGGAACTACCCCCCACCCCAAAGACCTTCCTCCCCAATTCTTGCAGCGCCGCATGCTGGCTCCCCGCACTGGCCTGTTGTATGGCACCGCTTCGTTGCCCATGCTGATATGCAGCACTTCGCATGCTCTTGCACATCTTAACATGGTAGCACTGACATGATGGAGGGAGAGAAGAGGAAGAGGACAGGGTGTTCCCTGTGGAGTCTTGAGGGCAGGGTAGTTGACGGTGCAATGCCCGAGACAAAGTTATGAAGCAGCAGATATTGCGGGTCGTGAGGATGAAGTGTAGCTTCTGATGAATTTCTTTTCCTTGATTCAACAAATTTCGATAATGAGATACCCACTCTCCTCTCATGTTCAAAGGAATGTTGATGGAAAGAGCAGTACTCCCGTGATAAACTCGCCATAATTTTGGCATGATGTTCGGTCTGTTGAACTTGTTTTGCACGCCAATCCCTTTCCACTGAAATCTTGGGGAGAATGAACTTGTTCTAGTTTCAGTTGCAATGCTTTGTGCCTTGTTTTCCCTAAAACTGCTGTGTTTTCAGGGTCTCCACCATGCCAAGATAGACAATGGGAGGAACTGGCCGCATTCATTCACAGTCGTCTCCATAAGATCTGAATCGCTGCAGTGGATTTGATCCCTTCTCTGTGTAGTCTCTCTGTCACTCTGGACATTTTCACATCTATGCAGCGTCTTGTCTTTAACAAATCCACCCAATGTGGAGTTTTTTCAGCCACCATCGGCAGGCTAAGGAAATCTGCCTCGCTCCCAATCAGTTTTGTCCGCAGCATGCAGTTGACTCCTGACTCCATCAATCCTAAGGTGCTCGAAGCGCAGTATGCCGTCCGTGGTGCCCTTGTCCTTCGCGCGATGCAGCACGAACGTGCCCTGCAACAGAAACAAACGCTGCCTTTTAATGAGATCCTGTACTGCAACATCGGCAACCCTCACCAGTTGAAGCAGAAGCCGATCACGTTTTTCCGTCAGGTCTTGGCGCTGACAGACTATCCAGACTTGTTGGACATGCAAGGCTGCTCGGAAGTATTCCCTGCCGATGCCATCGCCCGCGCAAAAGACTTTCACAAGAACACACCTGGCGGCACAGGAGCCTATAGTGAGAGTCAAGGTCTACGGCACGTCAGGGAGAATGTAGCCAAGTTCATTGCGAAGAGAGATGGAGTCACGGCGTACGCTGATGACATCTTTCTCACTGACGGCGCAAGCCAGGGGGTCCACATCTCGATCATGTGTCTTGTGAAGAACGAGCTTGATGGCATCATGATACCCATCCCTCAGTACCCGCTGTACACTGCCACCATCTCGCTGAACGGCGGGAGAGCGGTGGGGTACTACCTGGACGAATCGCAGGGGTGGACTTTGGATGTTTCTGAGCTTGATCGGGCGTTGAGGGAGGCTAGGAATCAGGTTACCTTTCCTCCTCGCTCAGTTTGTTTCCATGTCTTGACTTGCTTCAAAGGGCACAAACGTCAGGGCACTTGCGGTGATTAACCCTGGAAATCCCACTGGGCAATGCCTTACGGAGGCAAATATTCGCCAAGTCGTGGAGTTTTGTGAGCGCAACAATCTTGTGATACTGGCAGATGAAGTTTACCAAGCGAATGTATATGGGGACGTATGTGCACAACCATCCCTTTGCATGTCACTGAGTGTTCCTCAGGTTCCTTTCACATCTTTCCGCAAAGTTGTGACGCACATGAAGAGCAACGTCGAGTTGATCTCGTATCACTCGGTCTCCAAGGGGATGATCGGAGAGTGCGGAAGGCGCGGAGGTTACATGGAGCTGATCAACATCGACCCGGTCGTGGTCGAGCAAATCTATAAGGTATGTGAGCAACGTGCGGTTCCGGTCGCTGAGGTGACTCGCTGCTTCGCAACAGCTGTTTTCCATCAGTCTGTGTTCGAACATCGCTGGGCAGATCATTGTTGACTTGATGGTCAACCCGCCGGCGAAAGGAGATCCGTCTCACGATCAGTATGAGGTCAGGAATGCATGGCTGCCCTTTGTTGCTCCCTGAACCGGGGGGGCAGAGAGAGATGAAGGACCTGTTTGAATCCCTCAAGCGACGGTCTCAGAAGCTGCATGCTGCCCTGAATAGGTTGGTCAGATTGTTTTCCGGGAGCATGCCCAGGCTGCCGATTGTGTACCTGACTTCGCCTTGCCAGCATGAAGAACATCACCTGCACTGAGATTGGAGGCGCCATGTACGCTTTTCCGTCTATTCACCTACCGCCGTCTGCGGTGCAGGCAGCCAAGGAAGCAGGTCTTTCATACAAGTCAATTCCCGAAGGGAGTAAAGGACTGCGACAGGGATGACACCGGACACCTTCTATGCGGTAGAGTTGTTAGATGCAACGGGAATCTGTGTGGTGAGTACAGACAGACAGACAGACAGACAGACAGACAGACAGACAGACAGACAGACAGACAGACAGACAGACAGACAGACAGACAGACAGCGTTTGTTTTCTGTGTCTAAATCGTTTCCTGCCCAACAGGTGCCCGGCTCCGGTTTCCGACAGAAGCAAGGTCTGCCTCTCAGCAAGCCCGCGCTTGAGGCGATCTGACGTTCTTCATGTGAAACAGGGAGCTTTCATTTCCGCACCACCTTCCTGCCTAGTGAGAGCAAGATGGACGACGTCATTGACAAGCTGGTTGGCTCTCTTTTTGTTTTCGCCCCTCTCGTGACTAACCAGCCTTCTTCTCAGCGCAAGTTCAATCAGTCTTTCATGGACAAGTACAGCTAAGCGACTTCCCTCACCCATCTCATCGGTCAATGAAACTTTTGAAAATTCATGTCTGCGATTTCGAGGCCGAAGTTCAGCCCCGTGAAGTACTGACCCGTAACCCGCCGCCAGGCACCGTCGTGACCGCGGTGCCTTCGCCCATTCCCCTCACACCGTGGCACCTGGTCACACCGTCACCGCGCCAGGGAAAGGCCCGGAAGGACAGGGAGGGGGAGGGGGGAGACATTCGAGTCAGCCGGGAGCGCGGCAGGCTGTCGGTCGCAACTTGACGTCGGATTGAATTGACCCAGAGTTCTGACAGCTCTGACAGCCCCGGCTGGACAGACTGAATCGGCCCGGGGATGCCGCTGACCGGGCCTCGCTGATGCCATCACTTCATGGATGGCTCTCGGACTGAGCACTGTCAGTGCCACCGGGTGATTAGGCGGCGGCGTACCGGATAGTGATGGTGTCCGATGATCGTACCGGCCCGGGCCCGGTCACCGGGTGCATTGCTGTATCTAATTAGCTAAATAGAATTAAAGTGAAATTGAGTAAAGGTGGTCAGATGGCGCGGGAAATGGCAGGGAAGGTGAAAGAGGTTTGTGGTTGAGAGACCATGCGGGTGCGGCCAGTGAGGCGCCGAGGGATGTCGCAGAGATGGAGAAACTTGCGGTCTGACTGAGAGAGTCTGAGCAGAACCTGAAACGCCAACGCCATGTCGACTTTCCATAGTGTTAAGATGGCCAGTCAGGCAAAGGAGCAAGAAGACAAGAAGTTGCAGGAGAGGAGGAAGGCTCTGGTGGTACTGATCCTCCGTCACCTGTGTGACTTCGGTTATATCGAAACTGCCGAGAGGCTCCAAGCAGAGTCTCAGGTCAACCTCGACCAGTTCGATGCCGCCGACAATGTGGATCTACTGGCCATCTTGCAAGAGTACGAAGACTTTTATGAGATCCGCTTCCAGCGACGACCGAAGCTGATCAGGAAGGTGAGGTTTCTATAATAATCTGAGCTCCTTGATATGGGTGCGTAGATATCGGGGGAAGGACGCTCGGGCGCCGAGGTATCAAGGCTTCCGAACTTGGGGCGATCGAACAGCATCAGGAAGAAAGTGAGGTATGGCAGATCGATGAGTTTTGTTTCATCCCATTTATGGAGACGACTGTGATGTGATTGTTGTATGCTTGCAGCTCCAGTGACAGCGACCAGGACTCGAGGGCTTCAGGTGAGAAAGAATCGTCTCCCGCTCTGCTGAAAGTGCTTCAGGCCGGCCGCCTAGACGCCCGTCTGCGGGAGGAAGCAAGGTCACTTCCAACGGAGAGACGAAAGAGCACACGGAGGATACAGGCGGGTTGAATATCACTGGGTCAAGAACTCTGGGGGAAGAGAGCAAGGGAGCGTACCAGGACAAGTACAAGAAGAGTCAGAGGCAGCCAGGGGACGGCGATGACCCGAACGAGTTCTGGGAGCGAAGGCTGCTGAAGCCTCTGCCAGGTGCGAAATGATCCTATGAGAGTCTGTGTGAGGTGCTGAGGAGAGGTTCGCCGCCATGCAGACTTCGGGGGATCTTCGGAGCTGCGGGAGCTGGGTTCTCAGATCCAACGGGACGTGCTCATGTCGAATCCAGGTGGGCAAGAGCTGAGAGGGCTCTGCTGACGTGGCGTGAGGAAGACGTCCGATGGGCTGACATCGCCTCAAATGAGGACGCGAAGCGTCTGCTGAAGGAGGCGGTCGTGCTTCCCGTGAAGTATCCGTCCTTGTTCCAGGGCCTTCTCTCCCCTTGGAAGGGCGTCCTCCTCTATGGACCGCCCGGGACGGGAAAGACCATGCTTGCCAAGGTAAGAGATGCGCACCGTGGGTGAGTTGTGTGAAGCCGAGGCAGGCTGTGGCGACGGAGTGCAAGACGACCTTCTTCAACATCAGGCACTTGCGCTCCCTGTGCTCCCCGCTGTCTCATGCTCCTTCAGCGCGTCTTCTATCGTCTCCAAGTGGAGAGGAGATTCCGAGAAACTCGTGCTGGAACTCGTGCTGCTCCCCTTGTCCTGCTCATGACGTTGGCAGGTTCGGGTTCTCTTCGAGCTCGCGAGGTACCACAAGCCCAGCACGATCTTCCTGGACGAGATCGACTCGATCATGTCCCAGAGGCTCAGCAGCGGCCAAGAACATGACGGCAGGCATGGCAGCTGGCTGACTGCTGGAGCTGAACTGACTGGTGAAGAGCAGCCGAAGGATGAAGACAGAGTTGCTGATCCAAATGGATGGCGTGATGTCTTCCTCCGACCTTGTCTTCCTTCTTTGGTGACTCTACATCCCACGATGAAAAGAGGCGGAGAGGAAAGGGAAGGAGTGAGGGGGAGTGAGGAAAGGGAACGGGAGGGGAGGCGGGTAGGATAGTAGAGTAGAGAGAAGGAGAGGAGAGACGGGGAGAGTTGACCATCACGTTAGCGCAAGCAATTTACCTTGGGACTTGGATTCTGCGCTACTGAGGAGATTGGAGAAGAGAATTTTCGTCCCTCTGCCATCAGAAGAGGCTCGCAAGAATATTATCCGCAAGGTCTTTCTCTTTGCCCCCTTCCTCGCTTTCCCGGTCCCCCTGCTCCCCACTTCCACTCTCCTCCTCCCCTCCCTTGGCGCCCTCCTCTCCCTTCTCTACCCACTTCTCTCACAACCCCCCTCCTTCCCTCCCTCTCCCTCCCCCTTCGCTCTACCTCCGCCTCCTTGTTCCTCGGTCACTTGCCGTCCACCTGTTTTCTTGACCCTCTCCCCTGCCGTCCTGCCTCGTCCTGCTTGCCCTTACCTCTCTGCAGCACCTCGACGAGAATCGAGCCAACGGCCTCGACTACGACGTAGCTGCCAAGGTGGGGAAGTTCCCAGCTGGCCGGGAGCTCGCAACCAGCTGGGCTCGGAGCATGCAGTGACGTTTCTGCCCAGCGGACTGAAGGATTCTCGGGCTCGGACGTCGTTGCGCTGTGTAAGGAAGCAGCCATGAAGCCTCTCCGCAGGTCTGTTGGTGGGCGAGAGAGAGCAGGAGGAGCGGAGGAGCATTCGGGAAGGGAAGGAAGAACGGAGGAGGAGCCAAGGTGGAGGGAAGGAGTAGTGGGGAGGAGAGAGGATTGCGAGGTGGGGGGAGAAGGTTGTCATGGTTGGACAGCACGAAGTTTAGAGGTCAACAGGATCATGAGCTTGCTGGAGAGCGGACAAGCCAGCGGGGATAAGATCAAGCTCGGTCCCGTTACGAGGTGAGACTAGGAAGGAGCTGCTGCTGGTGGTGGTGCTGCTGCTGTGAACGAGGAGGAGGAGGAGGAGAAAGAGGACGGAAAGGACCAGGAGGAGGTCGAGGACGGGATCGTGGCTGAAGGCTGCTGGCAGCAAGGACCTGGAGGAAGCGCTGCAGGTTGTACGGCCAGCACAACGAGTGAACGACCAGAGGTGAGGGAGCTGGAGTTGTGCTGGGGTTGATTGGTCTCAGGTATATCGACTGGAGCGCGGACTATGGCTCCGTGTGACCGAAGAGGAGGAGCTGGGAGACGACAGAGGAGTGCTGGAGGAGGGAGGACGAGGGACTAGTTAAGTTAGGCCTGCTCTTGATGAGGGAGAAAGGAAGGAGGGGGTGGGAAGAGAGGAGGAGACGGCGGAGGCAGTTGAGTCAGAGGAGGGAGAGGTGGAGGCGAAAGAGGAGCACGAGGACGAGGACGAGGAGGAGGACGAGGACGA
>NW_005434643.1:0-1903 GCF_000315625.1 Guillardia theta CCMP2712 | reverse complement strand
AGGAGGAGGACGAGGACGAGGACGAGGACGAGGACGAGGACGAGGACGAGGACGAGGACGAGGACGAGGACGAGGACGAGGACGAGGACGAGGACGAGGACGAGGACGACGAGGTTGCGGTAGTGGAGGGAGGAGAAGGTTCTAGAAGTTGTCGATCACTGTGATTGGTCTATAGACTCTGATTTCTGTCGCTGCGCCTCCCGGATATCACGTGAAGGAGGTGCTGGGCCGGGAGCCCTTAGGTCTGAATCTCATCAGCTCCTTGTAGTCCTCAAGCTCCTGTCCTAGACTCAACAGAACGGGTGGAATCTGCTGAAGCTGTTAGGAGGGAGAGGGAGGGAGAGGGAGGGAGAGGGAGGGGGAGGGAGGGAGAAGGAGGGGCAGAGGAGGGATGAGAGCGATGGAGGAGCAGAAGGTGGGAGGGGCACAGAGTTGAGGAGGAGCAGGAGGAGCAGGAGCAGGAGGACTAGAGCAGGGGCAGGAGAGGAAGGTTGCGACCTTCCATGATTTCTCTTTGGTCCTTTTGTTCCACCAGTATTCCTTCCCGTTGCTTGCTATCGACCACTTCCATTCCTTCGAAACCATTTAGGAGCTACCTCTCCTCCTCCTCCCTACCTCTTCTCCTCCTCCCTGCCTCTCATCCTCCTCCCTGCCTCTCCTCCTCCCTGCCTCCCTCCCTCTCTCTTCATCCCTCCGTTCCCGCGCCCCTCTCCTCACCTTAGTCGCCATTCGAGCTTCCTGTACTTGTCGCAGCTCCTCCAAGTGTCTTGCCGAGTCATTGACAGCCGCCTGCTTACTCTCCACTTCCTCGTACATCCGCTGGGGTCAGAGTCATGGAGGAGGAGCAACAAGAGAAAGGGAGGCGGCAGGGAAGGGGGAGGGAGAGAAGGGAGGAGAGGGAGGAGGGAGAGGGAGGAGGGAGAGGAGAGGAGGGAGGAGAGGATCTCTTCCATCTTACTTGCAGCCTTGTTGTCTGAAACTCCAATGTTCGAGTTTTTGCAGTCTGTTGCAACTTTGTGGCCGCATTTGCCTGAAGAAAGTTGAAGGGAGGGAGGGAGTGAGTGAGGAGGTCAGGCAGAAAGAGGACGGGAAGGTAGAGGAGAATGAAGATGTAAACAAGTAGAAGGTGACGTGGATAGAAGAGAGAGAGAGAGGGAGGAAGGGAGGAGGGAGACGGACAGGGACAGGGACAGGGACAGGGAGTGAGAGGGACAGGGACAGGGACAGGGCGAGGGAGAGGGAGGAAGTGAAGGGAGAGGACGAAGAAGTCGCCTTCTGCTCACCTCAGACTCAATCAGGTCTGCTTGACGCAGCGCATAGAGCTCAAGCTCTCTCGCCTGCCAAGAGGTGAATGACAAGGGAGGGAGGGAGAAGGAGGAGGAGGAGGAGGAGGAGGAGGAGGAGGAGGAGGAGGAGGAGGAGGAGGAGGAGGGAAGAGGACGAGAAAACAGAAGGAGAGGAGAGGATGGAGCTGGAGGGGGGGTTGAAAGGGAAGAGGACAAAGCATGGGGACGAAGCAGTTGAGAGGAAAAGGGGAATGGACAGGCGACAAGAGGGAGGCAGACGGCAGGGGAAGAGCACAGAGCAGAGGAGGAGGACAAGGGAGGAGAAGACTGAATTGAGTCCTCATGCAGGTCAAGAGTACAATAGAGCAGAAGGAGAAGGTCAAGTTGGATCTGATTGAGAAGGAGCGGATGATCATGGTGCTCGAGAGAAAAATCGAACTTGAGAAGGAGGTGCAAGCCGCGTTTGCTCACAAGGTGACAACGGATCTTGTCGAATCCTTGCTTTCTGCCTTCCCATCTCCCTTTTCCACTCCTTACCTGCTCTGTTCTTTAGCCCGTCTCTACTTCCCTCCCCTCCTCCCCCCCTCCCCCTCCCCCTCCCCTCTCCTCCTCTCTCC
>NW_005434644.1:701002-702717 GCF_000315625.1 Guillardia theta CCMP2712 | reverse complement strand
GGTTGGAGGGGGGGGAGGGGAGGGAGGGAACGGAGGTAGGAGGAGGAGGAGGAGGAGGAGGACGAGGGATGAAGAGGAAGAGGAGGATGCTGGATGCTGGCATTAATTTCCTCTTACTTGGCATTCAGCGACGTCTCCGTTGCACTCAGCGCGTCCTGAAATTCGTCAGAGGCCAAGAAAGCGAAGGCCTTCAATCTCCCTCTCCCCAACACAATTCTTTCTCTCCCTACATCCCAACTCTTCGCACCCCCTGCCAACCCCCTCCCCCCCCTGCTCTCCATTCCTTCCTCTCTCCTCCTTCCCCTCTCACCCTCGCTTGCTCGACACTCTTCGCCTGCGCTTGGAGCTGCAGGCCATACCGGCGCTCCACCTGGTAGCCACATGAGGGAGCAGCGTCGATTCTTGCTCGTCCTCCACCTCAGCCAGACGGTTTCGGAGGGAGACTTCCGTCTGCTGCAGGGTAGCTTTCTCGACCATCCACGACGACTCCGCCCTGCGACGGGTGAGGAGGAGGGACAAACAACCGCAGCCTCCTCACTTCCTGTACTCTTCGATGATGTTGTGCTGCTCGGACACCTTGACGCTCTTCTGGTGCAGCTGCAGGAGGAGCAACGCGATCAGAGCCGGGAGGGGGGAGGAGAAGAGGGGAAGGGAGGGGAGGGGAGAGGGAGGGGGATGGAGGGAGGGGAAGGACGGGACGGGAGGAGGCGGCGGGTCAGTCCCACCTGCGACTGCAGATGTTCCATCTCTTTCTGCATGTCCGCCTGCGCCTGCTCAGGTTCCTGTCAGCGGCAGCGCCAGAGGCTCTTCCTCGCCTTCTTCAAGCTGTTCTTCTCTGACACGTGCTGCAGCTCCGCCTGCCCCACGAGCGCGTCAGCCTTGACCCGTGCAGCAGGAGGAGGAACAGGGGGTTCAGCGACCTCCTTGGCAGAGATCTCCTTGCTCTTAATCTCCGCCATCAGCCTCGCCCTCTCCTGCGCCCAGTCCTGCTTCTCCTTGGCGTGCTCCCGCTTGCTCGCCTGCATCCCGCTCGCACAGCAGGAGGAGAACAGGGAGCCGTCGCACCTGGAGCAGCTCGATGTTCTGAGCAGAGAGCCTCGCTTCCCTTGCTGCGAGGGCCCCACGTCTCAACGCACGAGCCACCTCCGCAATGCACAGCACCTGCGTCCTGGAGGGTCCTCCCCATCGCCCTGATCTGAAGGTCCTTCTCCTCCAGGTCAGCTTTCATCCTCTCAGCCTCGGAGGCCGCGGACTGCAACTCTGACTCCAGCCTGCTCCTCTCCATGTTGATCCGATAGACGACCTCCTCATGCTTCTCCACGCTCGCCCTCAGCCTGAACTCCATCTTTTTCCACAGTCACCAGAGTCTTGTCAGGAGCACAGGCCCCTCACCTCCTGCTTCAGCTCCCGCATCTGGCATTGCGCCTGTTCCCGCTGCTCCTCCAGCGCCTGCAGCCTCCCTCGCCCTGGCCCTTGCTCAGCAACCTCGCAGACTGCAGGCGTCGGTCTTACATGTTGCTTCCTTGATGGAGAAGAGCTTCTCAGCGTCTTCGGTGCTCTGCCGGAGCCTCTGAAACTCCGTCGCTGCCTCTGTTGCTCTGTCGCACGATGTGAGGCTCCTGGGAGAGGTACAGGGAAGCGCTAAAGGGAGGGAGGAGGGAGGGAAGGGAGGGAGGGAGGGAGGGAGGAGGAGGAAGGGAGGGTAGGGTAGGGTA
>NW_005434644.1:690083-700902 GCF_000315625.1 Guillardia theta CCMP2712 | reverse complement strand
GAGGGAAGAGCGCATGGTTTTCTTCTTCACCTCGTTGCAAGCCTCTGTGCTGCTTTCAGTGCGCTCGAGGGCGAATTTTCCGACATGGAGCCTTGCATGGAGGAGGTGAAGGGTAGGTAGGTTGATCGATGACCGGGCAATGGAACTGATACGAGGCAACGATCATTTCACTCTCCACCCTCACTCCAGGTCTCTTCCCTCCTGCTACATCTTCTATCTTCCATCCTTCTCCTTCCATCCAGATTCCCTTGACTTCCCCTGCTGCCGTTCTTGCTGTATTTCTTCGTTCTTCGAACCCGCACATTGGTCTTCCTCCTATCATGCACCTATCATGCATCCCCTTGTCTTCAATTCCTCCTCTTCCATCTTCTACTCCTCTCCTCTCCTCTCCTCTCTCCTCTCCTCTCCTCCCCTCTGCTCTCCTCTCCTCTCCTCTCCTCTCCTGCCCTCCCTTCCCCTCCCCTCTCCTCTCCTGCCCTCTCCTCTCCTCTCCTCTCCTCTCTCCTCTCCTCTCCTCTCCTCTCCTCCTCGCGTCTCCTCTGTCTGCTTGAGATCCTCTTCCTCCCATTGCTCACTTTTCAAACCCAGAACAAAAACGTCAAAACCTTTTTCAACCGCCATGTTGTCTGGGGGAGGGCGAAACGGGGGAAAGGGTGGGCGGGTGGCAGGATGGAGGGCAAAGGAGGAGGAGGAGGAGGAGGAGGAGGAGGAGGAGGAGGAGGAGGATGGAGGGTTCCTGGACATGCAGAGGCTGCAGGGCATCCATGAGAAGTTCCTCCTCCGCAGCCCTCGCGTCACCACGAAGAGAACAAGCCTCAAGGTTGCGGTCACTCCCCAGGACATGAAGAAAGCGTGTCTGCTCCCAGCCAAGATGACGCATCTCGACATCAACCTGCACATTGCTGGGCCTGTGAAACAAGCAACCTTGGAGGACATGATAGAGCGGGTCTCGCACAAGAACGCCCACCGGAAGTTCCCTGGCGCTCTAGCGTTCTTCGCTTCCATCGGCTCAGACGTGCCGAATCTGAATGGCAGCCTGACGGTCGCTGGCAACTCTATGCAAGAGAAGTTGAGCGCAGAGGTGCAGCCTTGCTCGGCATCGCAGGCTGGCGCCATGCAGGTCCATCAGACCGCCGACCATGTCGCGGATCGAACCCTAGCCAACAAGGCTCCACGCCCTCAGTCGGCATCCGCTGAGGGCAAGAAGGAAAACAGGGGGAGGGAGGGATGCAGCATCATGACGATAGGGAGGGCTCTTCCCCGGCATACGATGAGCTCCAAGAGGTTGGTGAACGAGAGCTCGAGACGGCATCGCAGCGCCTCTAGGGCGAGCGGGAGAAGCAGTGAGAGTCCAGAGGGAGCTGGAGACGACAGTCCTGGCACGTTAGGTTGCGCGCTCACCTGCTCTTGGAGACTTTTCCACACCTGATGCCTTGATAGGTCAGAGCATCCACCGGTCGACCACCATAGGGCAAGGGAGCAGCTCAAAGCGAGTTGCGTCAGCCGCCGAGCCAGTCCCTCGACCCAAGTCGGAGATGTCGTACTTCCGCAGGGACCCCGAGGAGTCCAAGATGACGAGGAGGTGGCTCGAACTACTTCATGCAGACTGTGACTGACAGACTGACGGCCTCGTGAGCAGTCTCCACCACTCACTCTCGTCTTCGGCAGATTCCTTCCATCACCCCAACCGCCCGAATGACGGCATTAGGAGAAGGGAGCTCAAGTACTCCGTGTTCAACTTCTCCGACAAGTCGATCGCTACGCCCGAGCTCGAGAAGTCAGACTCGTTCAAGAACTTACTCATCAATACCCTCGATGTCAACGATTCCTCTTCATCGACGAACACTGCCGCAGCGACGGAAATCAATGCCTTGCTACACCCGCCTTCCCCACTGTTCCCTTCATCGTCAAAGGGTAAGATCCCAGTCTTCGGATCGGAACAACAAGGGAAAGACCAAGACGCTCTCAGCCCGATGGCAGCCAGGCACGAAGAGGGTGAAGGTTTGGTTTCAGATCACACCTTCCGCGAGAAGAAAGAGGTACTCGTCAAGACAGCCAAACAAACGCGAGCAGACGGCAGGCTAGCGATGAAGAAGCAGATCTTACTTTCATCCCCCACCTCTTCCTTCGATCCCGTCATCAACCTGCACGACATCCCGCCACATGCGCAGGATTCCAACATGCGATGGGATGACCCCAGCCATGTGTTGCTCTTCAACACAGGAATATCCGTGAACGTCAAGATGAGCGACAAGCAGGTTTCTTATTGCAGTGCTACATGGACAACTAGCATAATACATGCGGTCAGATATCCTCCAGCAGCTTCAGCCCGGGGCCGGCTTCACCATCCAACGAGTCAACCAGGAGCAGGACTTCAGGTCACTCAGCCCTCGACTCGTGGGGTCGCTGAAATGCTTCATCCTTCACAGCACGACAACTCTCTCCCGCTAGTCTCAAGGTATGCGGGGGATCGACCCTACAAATCTCTCATGACCTCGTCGCTGTGACAGGTGATCCAACCCGAGCTCGGCAAGGTAGGCAAGCTCAATCGCCGCGAGACGAAGCTCATGGCAACGAGGAGGTATCTATCATCACGAGCATCGGCTTGCGTGAGGTGAGCTGATGCTGCAGGAACGCGGAAGAGAGGATGGCGTCAAATACCTCCCTCCCTCCCAAGCTTCGGCCGCTGCTGCTGCTCTCAACCGCAGACGACTACTTCAGGTCCTCTACACCCAACAGCCGGACGTACATAGCTCGACACCCCATGTCCCCTTGAATGCCGTCTAGACTGCAGCTCTCTCACTCTCTGTCTCTCTCTTCGTTAACATGCAGCGTGCAAGCGCTAGCATATTTTGTACAAATCGCAAAGTTCCCATCAAGGTATGTCAGTGTTAGTAGGTGTTTCGAACGCGACCCCGCAATAAAATCCTGAAAATGCAAACACCCGAGCATTAGAAAATCTGAAGTTTTGTTTTAAGTACATCAAGACGACCAGAACCCCTACACCAAAAACATCTACTTTCCCTGCTTCTTCTTCTTCTTCGCCGCCTCCATTTTCTTCTTCAATTCCAACAAATCCTCCTGCGAGACGAGCCATGGTCAGTGTAACATGCCGGCCAACAAGGCAGGCATCACTCACATCGTCTTCCTCTGGCGCGGCCTTGGCTACTTCTGTCTTCACCTCAGGCTCTTTCTGCACAGCCTCTGCCTTGGGCATTGGGGTGTCTGGCAGGTCGGAGATGGGAGTGAAGGGAGACGACCTAAGATCGATCAGACCTTCCTTAGCTGCTTCCTGCAACAACTCTTCCCCAGACTTCTGCTCGAAGTTCCTCTTCAAACCCTCCTGGATGTTCCTCAACATGTTCGCGAACGGGAAGAAGTCGTCCATCCAGTATCCCTTCCCGTTGTTCCTCGTTCTCATCAGCTCCTTGTAGTACTCCATCGCTCTCTGCACTTCTTCTTCCGTAGCGCCATCATCTCTGGTGCTCTTCTGCCTGAGGCATACAGCCTTCCTCTGAACAGCACCATGCAGGCCACTGGAGAGGGCCGGAGCGGTGAACGCGCAGTTCAGGCCCTTGAGGGAAGCAGAGTCGCTGGAGATCACGAGCGCCGAGGTTCTGGCAGTGAGGGCAAGGAGAGTCGCTGCCACCATTGCTGCCTTCATGGCTGATCCTGTCGCTCTGCATCCTCTGGCCTCTTCGCCTTCGCCCACCGCTCCCCTCCTCCTTTCCTGAGCCATGGAGGCCATCCTCGTCACAAGCAACCACCCCCCACCCACCTCCAGTTACTCACCTGTACACCCACCCGTGGTCGTCCGAGAGGTACCCTCCATAGAGTACCCCTAGTGGAACAGACGAGTCATTTTTTCTGATGACCCTCTTGTATTCACAGGACCCCTCCCTATCTAGACCCCTGTACTACGACACAACTACACACTAGATCACTACCCCTACCTTCCAATTTCATACCCCACCGTACTGTCCAGGACCACCCACCGACCATCCCCAGGTCGACACCTCATCCCCTCACACCCACGGGTAGTCGGGCGCTGAAAATTCTGGTCACGATACCCATCACGGTACCCGCAAAGAGAATGGAAAGTGACGGTAGGGTGCATACAGATTTTTTTGGAAGAAGGTAGGGTCCATGTAGTACCGGTGTTTATAGTCTTCAGTGAATGATAAACGGGTGGGTGTTCATTTGATGGGTGTGCTGTGACTTACGGTGGGGTAGAATATAAACACTATGGGGTGGGGTGGGGGTCATAAGGACCATGGCAGGTGAGCGAAGAGCGGGAAAATGAGAGGGGCAGTTGAGGAGGAGAAGGCGAAAGGAAGGCAACGAGTGATGATTTGAGGAAATGTAAGACATCATGACATTTCCAAGGATGATGATGAGCAGAAAGCGAGAGAGTGCAGGTGATAGGAGCGACATACAAGCGGGTAGCTTAATGCTCAGTGTGTGGATCTGGTGGGATCCAGGGGAAACAACGCAAGGAGCCAGTAGATCACCAGCAAGGAGAACGTCTACCGCCATGTTGTCATGTGTTGGCCGATATGCGGCTGACAACTGTTCTAATACATTTCTTGAAGGCGGTAAGGAAGTCTTCGTAGTCGTCGTGCTCTGCCAGCTGCTGGTAAGAGCGGTCATTTCGCAACGAGCGGCCCGAATGATGACGGTCTCGTCCCAGGAGGCTGCTGATGCATTTGGTCTCCGCCCTCCTTCGCTCCTGCCAACCTCAATCCGTGCCTCTCGTACCTGCGACCGACACCGTGCGAGATTTGTTCCGAGGGCATGCGAGGCTACCAGCGCCCCTTGGCGGTCTATCTCCTCCTGCAAGGGGCTCGTGCTGGGCCCGGGCCGGCAGGATCGTTTCGATTCCCCCCGATTCGCAAACCCAGTCGTGCAGAGGTACAAGGACGAAGACGGCGAGAACTGGAGGATGTGGTGAGTAACGGCGATGGCCTGGAATCAGAATCTTGGCAGGAGGAACCGTTATGAGACTGTTGGGGGAGGGGGAGGGGGGGGGGAGGGGGGGGACTGTAGATGATTGTGAAGTTGCTGCAGGTACCATGGACGAGACCTGAACTTTGGGAACGATGTCTTCAGCCAGCCGACGGGCCGGATCGGCCTGGCTGAGTCGCCCGACGGCGTGCACTGGGAGCGAGTGGACGGGGACGAGGATCTCGGAGCGGTCCTGACGCCGAACAAGGAGGAGTGGTGGGGGTTCGACACCTCGCACGTGGGGGTAGGGGATGTGCAGGGCATCAAGACAGACAAGATCCGAGGGTCGGGAGATCGGCAGGGGACCGTTCAGTTCATGTATTTCTTTGGAGGTAGACTGGGAGATCTCGGTGCCGTGGGGTGACAGGGGTCGGTGGGCAGGTGACCAGGAGGAGGTGGACGTTGGTGGTATCGAGATGGGAGGGCAGAAGATCCCAGAGGGTGTGGCCGTCAAGGTGGGCCGATAGCCTCTGCTGGCTGGGAGGCAAGTCACGCTTGTCCCAGGGTCTTCGCATGAGGATCGGGCTGTGCCTGAGCTTCGACGGCGTCCACTGGTGAGCGGGAGGGAGGAGGAGGCCGCCAGGGTGTGATCTTTGACAGGACGAGGCTGGAAGGAGATCATCACAGCGGAGCCGTGTTCGACGTCGGGCAGAAGGGGGAGTGGGACCACCTTTTCAATGCATGGCCGACGGTGAGCAGCCGAGCACTAGCTGGGCACCTGCTGATTGGGCTGGTGGTCAGGTGGTGCAGCACTCCGACAACGACTTCCGCATGTACTACAGCTCCTTCGACCCCCAGACCTCTAAGTACTCCATCGGGCTCGCCCGCTCGACGGACGGGATCAAGTGGAAGAAGGCGAGAGGAGCCGCGGTCCCAGGCCTGACCCTGACGGAGGATGGCAGGAGGGGATGGTGATCAACGGAGGTGGAGGAGATGCCTTTGATGCCCGCGGCTGCGGCAGGAGGCATGTGGTGGAGGATCCGGAGGTGAAGCATCGCCCCTGCTCTTGCTCCCGTTCTTGTTCCTGCTCCTGCTCCTGCTGCCGTTTTTGTTCCTGCTCCTGCTCCTGCTCCTGCTCCTGAACCTGCTCCTGCTCCTGCTCCCGTTCTTGCTCCTGCTCCTGCTCCTGCTCCTGCTCGCTTTATAGTGCAGCGATGACGGGAGATGAGCAGACGGCTGGGTATCTCATGTTTGTCGAGGGTGTGGATATGGATGGAAGGCATAGCATCGGCCTCTACAAGTCCTCGGATGGACTCAAATGGGAGCGATCCTCCGACAAGCCGGTCCCTTGCTCCTGCCCGTGTGCAGAGTAGCGAGTGAATCTTTGCAGGTGTTACAAGGATCGCAGGAGGAAGGTGCGTGGGATGCTGAGAACGTCGGCTGCCCTTGGGTCGTCCCGATGGAGGATGGATCCTGCAGGTGTGCCCTGCTCCTGCTCCTGCCCCTGCCCCTGCTCCCGCTCCTCGTGCCCTCATGCTCCTCGTCCCTTTGTTCTTCTCCTCACCGTTATCGTCGCTTTTGCACTCCTCCTATCAGATGCCTTCGACCCTCATGTGATCGCCGTTTTGGTTGTCTCAGGCTGTACTACTCCTCCTCTTCCAGGGAGTCCGGCAGTCACGGGATTGGCATGGCCCTCAGCGATGGGAAGGACTGGACTCGCTTCACGCGATTCGATCCGATAGCAAGTGCATAAGCTTTACCATGAAACAAGGAGAAAGGGAGAAAGAAGAAGTAGAAAGGATGAAGATGAGAAGTGAAGTGAGTGAACAGGAGGGGATAGAAAGTAAGAGGAGGAGGTTGTTTTTTTTCAACCGTATTCTTTGTGAAATGTGAAGATGATTTGTGAGAACCACGCAGTGCCTTCACTTGTTGCCGCAATGTTCACTTACCAGCGTGCGGAGGAGCTGAGAGAGCTGAGCAGGTCGAGGTCAGGGATCCCTTAAACCCTCCTTCCGGCCCCCATGCCCACCTTCTCCTTCCCTGCCGAGAGGCAATCTTCCTCCAGCTTGAGGCACTCCTGCGGCGTCAGGCGCTTGACCTGATCTTGTCAGCACGTGGAGGTCTGTCAGAGAATCGACCTTGACCGGGTTGCCGTCCATCGTCATGCCGAACCTGGGAAGCTGGGGTGAGGAAGGCTTCGCAATGCCGATGAGCGAGAGAGAGCAGAGGTACATGTATGCAAGATGGGCATTGTCCTTGAGGGAGGACACCTGGTACCTTCCGAGCACCAGCGCTAGTCAGAGGAGCCAAGCCCCAATCTCACATCTTACGACTCCAACAGCTCCGAACCAGCTGGGATCGCCCTGGTGGACTCCAGCAGGAAGACTTGCGACCTGGAGTCGTACCTCCACCTGCCACGAGGCGTCACCAGGGACCAGCTGCAGTTCTCTCGCCCCCTCCTCTCACCTCGTGTTGACGTCACCTTGCAGCGCCGTGTTGCCCATGTCCGCCAACGGTACAGACACCTGCACGACAGGGCACAAAGTTCACCGACGGCCAACTCCGTCCCTCGATGACTCACGGGCTGCCACTTCATCCCTCCCCGCCTCGACCGCAGCACGACCCCGTACGACCGCGATATGTACCTGCAAGGGCGCGAGAGCCGTCAGGCCCTCCAAGGGATCGCCTATCTCCCCCACGTGACGTAGCTGTGCCAAAATTCCTTCCAAGGGATGGTCCGGTGAATGTTGGCCTCCCTGTAACTGCCAACAGGGTCGATGCCGGACTCAGACTCATCCAGCGTTACGTTTTCTCTACGCGCCGCTTCGCCCTCCTGACCTGACGGGGCCTCGTGAACAGTCTGCGACCCAGCGACCTCCCTCACCTTGTGCATCGTCGGCAGCACCGAGCATGCTTGCAGCACGACATCGTCGGCGTACATGGGGTGGAAGCGAGAGAGCTCCATGGCACTAGGAAGGACCTGAGGGTTCCAGGACCTCAGCGGACCCTCGGAGCGCGTTCAGCCTGTACCTTCAGGTAGGGGAACCACTGGGACCTTCTCCCGCGCGTGAACTCCTGCCAGAACTTGACGGCCAGCAGCACATCGGAGGACTCCTGCAGCTCGAGGACTGGAAACGAGAGATCTCTGGGGTCAATGTCCTGGAAGGGGCTCAGCAGACGGCATGCGATCGTCGCCTCCTATCCACATCGTCTCCTCACGTACCTCTCCTGAGATGAACAACGCGCGCGGGACCTGACGAGCATCGTCGGCGTCAGCACGTCGAGGGTGACTGTCCGAGGTGTCCGACCTCTATCAGCGTAAAATTGGCTGGAATATCCGCCACTGCCTTGAGCCCGCGAATCTTGCTGCCCCCGTGTCTGCAAGCCACTCACTCCTTGCTGCACACCCTCTGCTGAAGATGACGCACGTGAAGTTGGCGATGGCGATCTTGTTCGCGTGTCCCCCCGAGAAGAGCAGCCATTGCAACAGATCCATCCCCGAGACCTGCTGACCAGCCTGTGAGGAGGGGAGGGGAGGGGAGGAGAAAAGAAGAGATAGGGGAGAGGGGAGGGAAGGAGAAGGGTGAAGGGAGAGGGGAGGGGAGGGGGTTAAGGTGTGCGATTATCACTTGAGCATCGTGGGACCCTGAAGGCAAGCCCGGACCCCCCGCCCTGCTCACGACAGCTCGAACGCACCAGAACACCGGCAAGGGGAGGAGAAGGGCCATCACTGCAAGGAGGTGCATCCTTCGAGGTCTTCTCGCCTTCTCCCACTTTGGCATATTGCCAACTTGCTGGTCAAGAGGCCTCGATGATCCGCATGAGATGAACACAGGAGGCGGAGACTGCAGCAGCAGAGCGGATGAGCTTCGCTATCCTCGTGCAGTCTCAAAAAGTTGATGATTGCATCCTCTCGCTCCCTATCCTCACACCTCCGCAGCAACATTCTATCCTCACATCTCGAAACTTTTCCTCCGCACACTATTCGTCCCTCTAACCCGAACTCGTTCACCTCTGCTCCCCCCCATCCCCCTCCTTTCCCGACTCTCCAGTCTCCTTTGGTCCTATCTTCTACTTCATCATTCGAGTAGTTGACCATCCCTCTTGCTACCTCCTCCTCCTCCTCCTCCTCCTCCTCCTCCTCCTCCTCCTCCTCCTCCTCCTCCTCCTCCTCCTGATCTTTCTTTCTACCCTCCGACAGCCCTCCGACTGCAGTTTTTGTTTTACACATTCTTTTTAATTCTTTTTTATTCTTTTTTGGGTGTTCAGATATCCCGAAGAACTTGGCTCGCGTCTCAAGAGAAAACCCCCCCCCCCCCCCCCCCCCCCCCCCCATGATAGTACCCCACGTATATTATGACTAAATCACCGGTACTCTGAAAGGGAGTGGGGTGGACATTTTGTGGGGTGGTGCAGTTTGAGTTTGGCGGGCAAATGGCGCACGCACGAGCAGGATTGGATGAGGGAAGATGGCGGGAGAATATGATGGTGAGATGAACAATCAACTTGTTTCATCTTCTCTTCCCATCATGTACAGATGTCACGTGTAGATGAATTCCTGTTTGCCATGTTTGCTGTTGATGTGAGATGTTGTTTGAGTTCCATCGAAAGTTGCCATCTATGCTGCAGATGTCCGTTCGCTCAGCAGAACAATGGAAACTTCCTTCTCTCTCTATGAATTATGATGATCATCAAACGTTTTGTAAATCCCAACATGATGTTCTTAAACTTTGAATTGTGCAGGTTGAGACTGACGAAGGGTACCTGGGCATGATCTTGCGAATCGACGGCGATGTTGCAGAGGTCAAGATACCAGGGATCCAATCGTGCATGCCAGTCAAAATATCACATTTGTCCGAACCAACTCCTTTGAGAGATCTCGAAGACAAAATCAAACACAAACTTGCAGCAAAAGAAAAGAAATCCAATGCCTCCCACGACGTTGAACCATCAAAGGATCAACCAACCAACAATAAGCAAGGAATTAAACCATTGCAAGCGTTAAATACAAGCGAGAAACCAACCATCGGAGAAAACAGACAATCTGAGTCCGACTCAACGGACTCAAGCCTAAACATCGGGGTCGTCAGAGGACGAGGCGGCGCCAGAAGCGGAGGCACCAGCCGCGGACGCGGGGGTGTCGCTTGCAGAGAAGTTCAAGGTCAAGCCAGGGCAGTGGCGGTGCGCGACGTGCAAGGTGATGAACGAGAAGGACATAGAGAAGTGCATCTGCTGCGAGACGCCCAACCCGCAGGCAGCGCCGGCGGTGAGCGGGGCCGGAAGCTCAGGGGCCGGGGGAGGAGGGTTCGGGGGAGGGGGAGGGGGGATCCAGTTCGGGTTCGGGGGAGGCGGGGGAGGCTTCACCTTCGGGACGGGAGGGACGGCCGGGGGAGGCGGGGGAGGAGCGTTCACCTTCGGGACGGGAGGGGCGAGCATCGGGGCCGGGCTGGGAGCAGCGGAGGCACCTAAGCCAGCCGGGGCAGAGGCCAGCAAGGACGCCGGGAAGCAGGAGAGACAGGAGGAGGAGCAAGCGACGAAAGAGGAGGAGGAGGAGGAGGAGGAGGAGTCAAGCGGGTCAGACCTGGACATCGGGTCGTCAGAGGACGAGGCGGCGCCAGAAGCGGAGGCACCAGCCGTGGACGCGGGGGTGTCGCTTGCAGAGAAGTTCAAGGTCAAGCCAGGGCAGTGGCGGTGCGCGACGTGCAAGGTGATGAACGAGAAGGACATAGAGAAGTGCATCTGCTGCGAGACGCCCAACCCGCAGGCAGCGCCGGCGGTGAGCGGGGCCGGAAGCTCAGGGGCCGGGGGAGGAGGGGGAGGGGGAGGGGGAGGGGGGATCCAGTTCGGGTTCGGGGGAGGCGGGGGAGGCTTCACC
>NW_005434644.1:689885-689983 GCF_000315625.1 Guillardia theta CCMP2712 | reverse complement strand
GAGCGTTCACCTTCGGGACGGGAGGGGCGAGCATCGGGGCCGGGCTGGGAGCAGCGGAGGCACCTAAGCCAGCCGGGGCAGAGGCCAGCAAGGACGCC
>NW_005434644.1:689565-689755 GCF_000315625.1 Guillardia theta CCMP2712 | reverse complement strand
CCGTGGACGCGGGGGTGTCGCTTGCAGAGAAGTTCAAGGTCAAGCCAGGGCAGTGGCGGTGCGCGACGTGCAAGGTGATGAACGAGAAGGACATAGAGAAGTGCATCTGCTGCGAGACGCCCAACCCGCAGGCAGCGCCGGCGGTGAGCGGGGCCGGAAGCTCAGGGGCCGGGGGAGGAGGGTTCGGGGG
>NW_005434644.1:689008-689465 GCF_000315625.1 Guillardia theta CCMP2712 | reverse complement strand
CCTTCGGGACGGGAGGGACGGCCGGGGGAGGCGGGGGAGGAGCGTTCACCTTCGGGACGGGAGGGGCGAGCATCGGGGCCGGGCTGGGAGCAGCGGAGGCACCTAAGCCAGCCGGGGCAGAGGCCAGCAAGGACGCCGGGAAGCAGGAGAGACAGGAGGAGGAGCAAGCGACGAAAGAGGAGGAGGAGGAGGAGGAGGAGGAGGAGTCAAGCGGGTCAGACCTGGACATCGGGTCGTCAGAGGACGAGGCGGCGCCAGAAGCGGAGGCACCAGCCGCGGACGCGGGGGTGTCGCTTGCAGAGAAGTTCAAGGTCAAGCCAGGGCAGTGGCGGTGCGCGACGTGCAAGGTGATGAACGAGAAGGACATAGAGAAGTGCATCTGCTGCGAGACGCCCTACCCGCAGGCAGCGCCGGCGGTGAGCGGGGCCGGAAGCTCATGGGTCGGGGGAGGAGGGTT
>NW_005434644.1:688532-688908 GCF_000315625.1 Guillardia theta CCMP2712 | reverse complement strand
AGGCTTCACCTTCGGGACGGGAGGGACGGCCGGGGGAGGCGGGGGAGGAGCGTTCACCTTCGGGACGGGAGGGGCGAGCATCGGGGCCGGGCTGGGAGCAGCGGAGGCACCTAAGCCAGCCGGGGCAGAGGCCAGCAAGGACGCCGGGAAGCAGGAGAGACAGGAGGAGGAGCAAGCGACGAAAGAGGAGGAGGAGGAGGAGGAGGAGGAGGAGTCAAGCGGGTCAGACCTGGACATCGGGTCGTCAGAGGACGAGGCGGCGCCAGAAGCGGAGGCACCAGCCGCGGACGCGGGGGTGTCGCTTGCAGAGAAGTTCAAGGTCAAGCCAGGGCAGTGGCGGTGCGCGACGTGCAAGGTGATGAACGAGAAGGACATA